>NC_084983.1:17288783-17588783 GCF_963691925.1 Scomber scombrus
GGATTGATCTTAAAGGATAGTAATCTGTGCTTATGTGATTTTGTTTGGATATTGCTCGACATAAAACATCCAGTGACTCGCTTTGTTGTGTTTAAATGCATTGATTGCACTTGTATTTTAAGTACTATAACCTGTTAAGCATTGGTTTGCTCCTTTGTTTCTCCAAATTCAAGGACATTACAAAGTCAAAAATTGCATTTATATACATTTTGTATTTAAAGAGTTCAAATATCCTGTTTATTTGTTTCACAGATGCTGTACAGTGTGTCTCTTTACCACAGTGTTAGAAATGAGTGTACAGTATCATTTAACCTACGTGTTGTCCTCCCTGTCTGTTTTGACTGTTCCTTCTTTCCTCCCTCCCTCCTTCTCTATTTCCTCCCTTCCTTCTTTCCTTCCTCCATCCCCTTTTCTTCCTTCCTTCTGTCCTCCCTTCCTTCTTTCCTCTGTCTTTCTTTCCTTCCTCCCTCCTACCTTCCTTCCTTCCCTCCTTCCTTCCTCCCTCCTTTCCTTCCTTCTTCCTCCCTTCCTCCCTCCTTCCCTTCCTTCTTCCTCCCTTCCTTCCTCCTTTCCTTCTTCCTCCCTTCCTTCCTTGACTCGAGGACAACAAGAGGGTAACAGGAAATGATGTAAGGCAGTGGCTCACATCCCCCTAAAGCAAAGTGGCCCACATACATAAATATGACTAGTTCAACCAATAAGCGTTTTTTCCCTCTTGCAGCATCGGTCTGACTCTTTTGGACGTTAAAAATTAGGTCCAGAGCTGCAGGGTGGGAAACACTAAGGTCTATACTGGAAGACATGGCTGCAACTTCACAACATTTTCACCAATTTCTGATTTGAAAACTTGAAGAAAACCTTCTTCATATGTGTTTGCATTGTGTGTTGCATTCGTGTCCATCAATGCCATCGGTTACTGGCTTTTTTAAGAGGTTTCTCTCTTCACTTTTACATTTTCTTTAAATTGTAGTAAATAACATTTTCATGCAGAAGCAAAAAGTCTTGAATGTGACTTACTACAACATATTGTTAACCTGGAACTTGAATAACAGCAAACTTATGCAAGACTTGATGTAGACATTTGATGAAAGTGTAGCTTTAATCAAGTAGGTTTCCACTGCAAACAGATGTAAGACTCTCTCTCTCTCTCTCTCTCTCTCTCTCTCTCTCTCTCTCTCTCTCTCTCTCTCTCTCTCTCTCTCTCTCTCTCTCTCTCTCCTCTCTCTCTCTCTCTCTCTCTCTCTCTCTTTCTCTCTCTCTCTCTCTCTTTCTCTCTCTCGTTATCAAAGAGTCCCACCTCCGGTTAGATCAATAAATAGTTTTGTGGAGGTGTTTTTAAAATGAATTAGCAGTAGCGCAAACAATCCATTTCATTTTCTTTCTCATATGCTGTATACAAAGTGTGTGTGTGTGTGTGTGTGTGTGTGTGTGTGTGTGTGTGTGTGTGTGTGTGTGTGTGTGTGTGTGTGTGTGTTAAAGGCCACGCAACTACGCTCGAGTTTCTGGTGTTATGTGTCTGTGTGTGTTTTGAAGCGCATAAGAGAAACCAGGGTTGGAAATGTGAGCTGAGGAAAGAGGATGTTAGTGACTGCTGCACATAGTACAGTTGGTTAACAGGATACTCTGAATGAAAGGCATTGCGTGGCGATCGGAGCATTACCCCACAGGTGATACTGTAGCAATGCTTATGAAGGTCCGTCTGTGGAAGCTCGCTCCCCCCTAAAAGGTTGTGAGTCCTGCATGATTTTTAAAAAATGCAAATATGAACTCCAAAAGTAAGGAAACGGTAGCGTCCCTGAACTGAAAGACGTTAAAAGCAACAGGTTAAACGCTAAAATGCTTGAGTACAATGGAAAGTAATGTCGGATAGTTGAATGAATAGTATATTTACATGCTTTTTCTGAGTTTCTGAATAACGCCATCCCAAACTACACTATCTTAAATCCAGAGCTTGTTCACCACTCAAATGAGAAACTCTTGATTAAATGGCTTCATGATATATATATTATTTATTTGAGCTTTCTCATTGCTCTTAAATATAGAAATATATCACAGTGAGGGTTGTGTACACTCCAGCACCTTAAAATCCAACTCCAGGATCCTGAAATAGTCATGAAATATATCATCTCTAACTCATACTCAAGAGTTTTCTTGCCTAAATTTAACCATTAGCTACAGTTTGCATGCGACAAACAGGAGAATATTTGCTCATGCTGTCTGGAGTGATGTAATTTGGATGCAATGCATGTTGCGTAAACTATTTTAACAGTAATTTCCTAATTTCTCTTATATGTGTTGGCAGTCCCTGTGCTTCTGTTAGCACCATGTGGCAGCTTTTTTTTTTTTTTTTTTACCACAGTTGGTCCAAATGTTACAGGATTTGTTCAGAATTTGATGAAAGCTCCGAGAAATTGTTTTACATTTACACAGTTTTCATTTTGGTTAGCAAGCCTATTTTTCTTTCCCCAGTTAGAAACAAATTGGTCCTCGGAAGATAATCTGCTGAAGAGACCGTAATCAGACTGAGGAACATATGTCTAACAATATGTTTCAATGGCTAAGGAATGCAGAGAGGCTAAGAGAGAGTTTGCATTTTTCTTCAATTTCTGCATTGTTTGCTTTGAAATTGGGGGGAGGGGGGAATTATATGTCAGTGTTTGACTCTGTTGGACAAACATATATGATGACTGTTTGCCTCCCTGCGTTGCCACAGATAACAACAGTTACCCATTGGGGGTCCTGCTACACTGCAATACGCCAGAAATGATGACTACAGTGTGACGTTATGAGTATTGGAGCGGGGTGTGTGTGGAAGGCACTTACTTGTTTGTTCATGGCAAGATGCATTTCACCTGTGACACCCCACGGAGGTGGAGGTAAAAAGGTGCTCGGCGACCTTTTCAGAGCGGCTGTGACCTGATGTGTGATGAAGCTTGATTGCAGATGAGAGTAACAACAAAAACACATCTTGTCTGGGGAAAAGGCTAAAGAGCAGCAGGAACGACACCTCTGCTTTTTGTTTCTCACACCTCGCTCGGCTGACACAGGCAGGACTGTTGTGACTGGTGGTGTTTGTGGTGACTGGCAGCCAACAGAGCTGAGAACTCAACAGAGCAGCCTGGAAGGATGGATGTTATTGTGACTGAGCGTTAAGAGGTTAGCGTTTGCCGCTGTAAAGCAAGGAGCGTGTGAGTCAAGAAGGGAACAAATGGCTCTGTCTTTTGACATTTGTGTACATGTACAGCTTGATGACCTAAACCTTTACAAGTCAGCTGTAAAACCATCAAACCAATGTTTATAGGATAAATGTTGATTGGGGGATTTTGGAAAGGAAAAACTTGCATTCTCACAGCACGGTTTGCTTTTGATATTTGCTCCCACACTTCAAAACTTGCTGCAGAAACTCAAATACAGCTGAGAATAAGTGGGCTTCAATATTATATTCACTCTGATGCACCCCTTAAATGCTAAATATGTGATGCAGAATATGTTTCCTACATTTTGCATCATGGTACAAAGTACAGTTTCTAAAATATAATGAAAACTCAAAGTGGAAGAAGAAATAAAATAATCCTCTGTTACCATAAGAGGCTTTTTTATCTTTATTGGAGAGTTCACCCTGAACATCAGATAAATCATTAAAGGTCCACATAATAGATTTTTCCAAAGTGTTTCACCTCTTCTTAAAAGTTAGTAAGTGGACCCTGAGTAACACTTTTTTTCGTCAAGCTACTGTTTCATCTACGCTCAAGATAAATCATGTTTATGACAAATGAAACTCAGAAGTTTCAGAGGTTAAAAGTCGACAACGCTGGACTTGAAGGCAGCAACTCACAAAGCCCATAAATCATAAATAAGACGTTGTGGTGACTTTGGGATCATGTTTCTGTTATTAGGCCTCAATCTGGATCAAACTGAGACACTCTAAGATTAATGTAGAAGTTTTAGGATACAGACGCCCACATTCGGTCACTATTCTGCCCTCTCTCTATGGATAAACTATAGCTTTCAATAGATTGCTATTGACAAGAGCAAGCAGTAACGGAGGTTGAGGGCTGTGGTAATGGCCTGTGATTGAACACCTTGTGCTGAGGTCCCGCTGCTCTCTGCCTCATTAACTCTGGCAGGTCCTCTGTTCAGCACGCTGCATTGCAGGCCACAGTCGGGACGCATTTAACTGTCTCGACTACAGTCTGAGTGTTCAGGATGGATTTAAAGCAGGTACAGCTTGTTTTCTGCACACATTAACGTTCACCTTGAAACACGGCGAGTTGTTACAGTCTCCAAGATGGTGCAGCGTGTTTAAAAACAGTTAATAAATCTGTTTTTCTACGCATGTTTAGAGTGAGAAATGCTGTTTCATTTACACTGATGTCATTCACTGTTTTCTAAGAGTAATGAGCATAAACTCTAGAAAATCAACCATGTAAAATATGTGAATGACATCAGCTATAAGACTCTGAGGAGCCTTCAGTTTGGGCTCGCCATCTTGTCAGTGGACCAAAATCAATAAATCCAACAAAAGTCAATTTTAGTCTCTCTTCTTTAACTTTCAAGTATATTTTTAATGGAGCGATGATTTTCAAAATGATCAAGACACCAATTTGGAGAGATTTCATTATGTATTAATACAGAAAATCTAGTTAACCACAACTATTAAACATGTGCTAGCATCATTTGCTGTGAATAAACTATAAAAAGTAAGTAATTACAGAATAGGCATTTTTCATGTCAAGAAAAGTAACAATAAAAGTTGTGTGACAAGTTACAGTATAATATCCCCTTTTCAAATGTCTCCCCATTCTTAAATATCATCAAAAATGTGATGAAATTCGAAGCCATTCATTGAGATCTTTTAAGACTTTTTCCAGATGTTCTTTTTAAGGCTGGTGTGTGAAAGTGTGGTTCGTTACCCGTCTGCACATCAGAATCAGAGGGAAGTGCCTACCTGAATGGCCAGCCTCTACCCCTTTAGACTATTTCTCTGCTCTGTGCCCATCCAAGCACTGTCAACTCCCATCGGGGAGTATTCCTCTCCATTACCGGCCTCTGTCCGTCCCCCACTTAAATAACAGCAGCCTTGCCACTCCAGACCCATTAAGATACTGCCGGCACTGCTGCAGCCGCACACACACACAAACAGCCACAAACTGCCTGAGCCTTTATAAATAGATGGCGGGAGAAAGGGAGAGAGGCTGGTTAGAGGAGGTAAATTATTCCAAAACAGCCAAACAGGACTGAGACTAAGAACCCCGCCACCACACAGGCTCCTCCACCTCTTCCTTTCAGGTGTCACTTTGGGCTGACTCAATTTTACACTGTAATGGACCTCCTGGGTCAACTACTTTTCCCCCACCTTTACTTTTTTCTTTTTTTTATCTCTCCACTGCTCTCTTCATCTATCAGCGGACCGACAACACCTTTACTCACTTTCCTGCAACACACACACACATACACACACACATTATTCCCTGTACTGACTGTATGGTTTGGACCACTTAATTTTGTCTAACACTAATCAGGGTTCACACTACACACTGCTACCAAAGTCTGGTTTGTAGACACAAAGGGGGAAAGATAGCAAATAGATCCCCAACACAGACTGCTGAAAGGCGGAAATCATACAATAGATGTCTGGATGGACGTTTCAAAGCCTGTGCTGTGGCTCAAATCACATACCCCTACTAGTACACTGTGTAAATTCTGTAGTTGCATGTTTAGTGCGCAAATTTCAATAGGGTAGTGTCTCAAATTAGCCGTTGTGCACTCACCGGAAATGAGCATTAGCTAGTTGCTAGTTAGCAAGCTAGTGTTAGCCTTCACCTTATCGTACCAAATCATCACAGACTGCTAATTTAACCCAATAAACATACTGATGGCTTATATCTGACAACAGTACAGTGTTGCTTAGGCAAGGCAGCTTTATTTATATAGAGCATTTCATACACAGGGGCAACTCAATGTGCTTTACATAAAAAACAAGAGAACCCAATTATAATAAAAAGAAAACAATGTACAGAAGGATAGTAAGAGAGAAAGGAAAAAAAAGCTAGACTAAAATAGAGCATAAAATAAGAGAGTGCCGCATTGCTTTAAATTCATTAAAATAACATACAGTGCAATCATAAGCACATGAAGAGAAACGTTTAGTGTAAATAACACATGTATAATTTGCATTTGTATAATACAGCAATTTCACTGTAGTTACAACGCTCTCGGCCACCGTTTCAGACAATGCAATGAAACTCTCCTTACACACAACAGTAACACATACACCCAACAAACACATGACAAGAAGATTCACACAACAATAATATATTAGATAAAAATAATGAAATTAAATAGGCAAGAGAAGTGCCAAAAAACCTGAGTTAATTTGTAAAGTGACTCTGTGCTTTTGTGCAGACAGATAGCATAAGTGTGGATGCTAGTGGGGAGTGCAGTATTTAGTGTGTTGTATAACCAGAAAATCTAGAAAATCCAAATTCTTGATGCATTTACACATAAACACACAAAGATGCTGGTTGGTATCTTGTCTCTTTTTAATCTGAAGCTTGCATGTTTGTTTACTTTGAACATACTCACCTTCATTTGGGCAGTTATTCTTCTCATGCTGCTACTATACTGGCTACACAGTGTAGCTTTCAAGTCCTGTTAGCTTGTTAAAGTTACATCATAGAGAAGTTGTGCACAGTAAACTTTCATGGCGTTAAAGTGAAATCAAACTATTTTCATTTGCTTCACATGGAATGAAAATTAGCACAATCTGTTGTCGCTAAGTGGCTGCTTCTGCTCATCAGAAGACATTTACGGGGCCATGATGCCGCACTTCCATCAATGGCAATTAGTGTTATCAACAAATGTCAGACTTCATAAGATTTGCTTAAAAAAGATCTAGACGTCTCTCTGGAAATACAGAGTAAGTTATTTTTCATGGCAGACCCAAAATTCACATCCAGGCATCAAAGCTTCCTTTCAGAGACTTATCAGTGAGGTTACAGATGTGAAGTCAATGCTTTTCCACAGGCTATGTACTCATAAAATACTAAAAAAACAGTGCATAGTTGGCTTGGCATTGAGAGTACTCAACAGACCCTTCTTGGTGACAGAGAATGTCCACTGAATGAATGAATTTTTTCATCTGCTAATTGGGGATGCAATGGAGGTAATTAAGCTTTTTCTTGCTGTTAATGAAACACAGAGTAGAAGAAAACAACTGAAGGACCTCTCATGGCATATAGCTTATTAACTAACTATCTTTTAGGTCTTCTGTATCAGCATAAGGATTTTTGAGCCTTTAGTTTGTTGTTTTGTTTATATTTTCTTGGGTGAGACCAAGACGCATTTTCCTGCCTTGACTGGACGATAAAGTTTTATTTTTTTGGTAATTTTCCCAAATTTTTACTCACACATCAGCTGTCTCGTGTTGCTTCAAAAACACCAAAAAAGCAGTTGAACGTCAGGTTTCTTTTAAAGTCGATACACACTCGCTGACACGTATTGTACGGCATTTAACTTATTATGACTTGCCACTGTAACTGCCTTCACATCAAAGTAAGAGTCTTTTTCATGTGCTTCTTCCGCTTTTTTGCTTATAAGCCCTGTTTTTCTCTGTGTGTGTGTGTGTGTGTGTGTGTGTGTGTGTGTGTGTGTGTGTGTGTGTGTGTGTGTGTGTGTGTGTGTGTGTGTGTGTGTGTGTGTGTGTGTGTGTGTGTGTGTGTGTGTGTGTGTGTGTGTGTGTGTGTGTGTGTGTGTGTGTGTGTGTGTGTGTGTGTGTGTGTCAGTATCTGGGTTTCGTATTTCCACCATGTCCACGCCTTAACCCAGACCCGAGGTCAAAGGTCTGCTAACCTTTTACATTCCAAAACCTTTTTTCACCCTCTAATTCTCCATTTTTTTGCCCACTCAACCCCCCACACAAACCCTGCCACTCCTCCTTCTGTCACTGGTTCTGCCTCAAGTAATTTTCATTTTCTACCTCTCAAACAACAATAACAGTATTTTACTTTCCATTTTTTAATGTGGCCATGAATGATTTGGTCTTAAGTGGCCTAGAGAGGAAGATGTACTCCACTCTTATGCTCATCCACTGAATGAGCCAGACCTGGAAATACGCGCTATACTAAGAAAGAGATAGCAAGTTGGAGGTAGAGAGAGAGAGAGAATGAGGTAAAGAAACAGAAGTGAATAAGAGGCCTGCTTGTCAATCAAAGCCACTTAAGTACCTGGTGTCCCAGAGGGATTCCTGAAGCAATAGCCAGTCAATAGCCAGTCAATAGCCTCTTCATTGATAAAAGCAGAGAGCAGAAGAAGAAGAGACAGGCACAGACACAAGAGAAAAACTGGTTTAACACTAGTTGCATACACGTTCCAAGTTGCATTCACGCTAACCATCATACACATTGACTAAAAGTAATCAACTTACATTCTGAACTAAGGATTGAAGCAATAATCTGCAACATTTTCCACATGAAATCTGTTTCAATCGTCATCAGGAAGAGATTTTACATTTGCTGGTATGAACACATTGTGCCTTCAGGTCTTTCCTGGCAAATGTTCAGTGGTACAGAAGAATTTATGCAACACAAACATGGTTGATCCAAGGTGCTTCACACAAAGGAATAACACAAAAAATAGAAAACATGATTAAAAAAAATCTTAAATAAGAAATACATGGTCATAAAATACATAGTGACAGTTAGACACAGTTAAAAGCTAAGGAGTTAAAGTGAATTATAAGGTTTTTCTTAAAACTTTCATTGGTTTTGGGTGCAGCAAAAAAATAACTTTAGTTACTTTGCATGCCACGAATGAAATGTTAAGAGCTGTTGAAACGAAAACATCAAAATCACCAGTAGAAAGAATACGATCCAGTCAGTATTTTTATCACAACAACAGTCAGCTCTTAGCACTCTAGATGAAGACCAAATGAAGAGTTGCACCTTGTACCATCAAGCCAATCACTTTCACATGGAATTAAAACTGTAGAGAAACTTGAAATCCATTAATGTGGTCTAAAAAGCTTACATGGGGGCAAAAGACACATTTCATAGTCTTACATACAGCCTTGCTTATGTAAGACTAAAAGTCACTAAATTTCATGTCGCTGAAGTTGATACCCAACCTAATGAAGTTTCCAGAATGAAGAAACTTTGTCTTCCTAGGAGGTTGTGCTGAGTAAATTTCATGTAATGTGTCTAATGCTGTTTAATATTCCTTTTATAAAGGTGGGAAATCCGTCCTGATAGCGAGGCTAGTAATAAAATAAAATAAAAATAACAAAAAGACCAGTGGGTCATCAACACATTAGCAATCATCATCCAGGGATCATGAATACACTTTACATCACCTGTAGGGCTGACACATTAGTGCCACAGCCTTTCGGTCATGATTTTTTGACTACGACCTAATGAAAATTTCACACTCCTGCAGGCACATCTGCTTTCTTTTCAGTACACATAAAATGAAACATGGCGACAGGGCTATAGTTAGAGGGGGGAAGCTTTGTCAATATTTATTTCTTTTCCCTACATGCAACACATTCTCCTTCTCCTTCTTGACTTCTACATCATTCTCCTCTACAGCAATCTGAATCTCCTGTCTTTACCTGGACTCCAACAGCTCTCCTGTATCCTTCCTCCTATCATCATCCTCCTCCAGCTGTGCATCTTCCCTCTATCTCCCCCGTTCTTCTAGCGTGTAGAGCAGCAGAGACAGTGATTGATCTGGCATGGAGGCTGTCATGGGCCCTCCTCCTCCTCCAGTGGTTATGAACATGAGGCGGGCTGCTCTTCATAGATTTTTAAATTAGTGTCAGCTTTGCCCCAAAGATGTGTTATTGACTGATGAAATAGAAACTGAGCACCAAACACTCAGTCCTTCCCCAGAGTTTTCCCCAGCCTGGTAATTGAAAAAGTGTGAAGGGAGTGTGTTCAAGTGAGTGTGCAACTGTGTGTGTTTGTGTGTTTGTGTGTGTTTTAATGGTGTTTGTGATTTTATGTGATTGTGTGCTCGCGACTGTGTGCTCTTTATCTCTGCTGGAGAAAAATGCACAGTGCTCGCAGAGTCAAGATTCGATTGAAGTATTATATAGGAGATCTTTATCGTTCTGCACCTACCCTGAAACAGTAGTATTGTGCTTGCCTTTAATCCCATAAATACAATATGTTTAAGCCTTTTGAGGGTACAGTTAGTGAACTACTATGTGTCTATGCCCACATTCGCAACCTTTATTGGGACTAACGGGTGAAGCTGACACCCCTGTCTAGCTCCACAGTGACAGTGCATCATTAAAAAGACATGCAACAGACTTTTTAATGACTTACAACTACCCATGTTATCCTTTTACACTGGTGGCCATTAAGCAAATGAAATGAAATCATGCTTCACCACTAACTGCCTCGTTGTGTCTTTTTCTCCGCAGGGTCGGACATGGCCATCTTCTGCCTGCTTTGTGGGAAGCGTTTCCAGACCCAGACGGCATTGCAGCAGCACATGGAAGTCCACGCCGGTGTCCGCAGCTATATTTGTAGTGAATGCAACCGGACTTTCCCCAGCCATACTGCACTCAAACGTCACCTACGTTCACACACAGGTCAGTGGAAGCACTAATAATCTTCATTACGGTGGTGAGGCTAGTTAGTTTGGAGATGATAAAAAATCTGGGGTATTAAATTACAATTCACTGAGGTCCAGTTTGTCAAAATTTTCTCAAGTGAAGGTTCTGAACATCATAATGTCCGTGTTATTTTTCAGTACCTTGAAGTAGCATTGTGGTTACATCAGCATCTGTGTCTAGATTATAGACTGTCAAATAAATACAGTAGAATTCATTTATTAGGATTTACGCTGAACTTGTGGGATTCAAATAAATAAGAAAATAAGAAAAGAGTAAGATAAATACATTTTTCCTTAATATCAAATAAAGATGGCATTTTAAAATAAAGTGCATTACAGAAAGCTTTTGATTGTGCTTCTATAAAAAAAATTATCCCTTTTTACTTTTAAACTTAAACCATAAACTTAATTTCACATCTAATAACTTTATAATGAAGTGTCTCTCCTCTTTTCTCCGTGTGTATCTCACTGACAGTCGAGTCTCTCTGCATGTCCGAATGCACAGATTTGACTGGCTGATTAGCGTCACATGCAAAAACTGGCTATGCTCATTGGTCTGTGAGTTTCAGAGGGTAGCCCCACTTTTACTGTAATAGCTGGAGAAGCTGCGCCTGTTAGAATAGAAAAGCTCAGACAAAATTTAACAATCTTCAATATTTCATCACGGTCCGCCTATTACTGACCTCTGATATAAATGGATATCTGAGCTTCTCCCTCGGCCTCCAATGCTGAGCGCAGACACCCAGTGAATGAAAGTTGTTCCAGCCTCTCGTTCTTTCAGTCACTATCATGAGTTTTCAACATTAAGAGGATTACCTTCAAGCTCAGTGCTCTCAACACCATATTAATCTAGTAAAAAAAAAAAAAAGTTATTACCTCAAATTCATAAAAAAAAATCATAACATTTAGTTTCACATACTTGCAAGCTCCTACCAGACTGACTAATAATTCATTTCTCCTGACCCAACCCATTTTACATCAATGTCTCTGGTGCACCAGTTCAATGCTGTAGCAACATCTCTGGCAATGAAATTACTCAAATAAGCATTTGCTAGGAACTTGCATCACCCCTTGTATTTGTTTGTTTATTTGTTTATATATCCCATTCTCTGTTACCATTGCAACAGCTACTCTTCCTGGGCTCTCAATTCTCAAAAGAGCACTCTTCAATGTATTATGTCTCCACCAGAATATTACAGGACATCAAGGACTCGTCATAAAAACAGAATAGTTGAGTGTTTAGTCACAGGGATCAGTGTCTTTCAACATTTTTTATATGAATTTGAATGATATTTAAAACATCATACATGTAAACATAAAAAAAGAACAAAACCACAGCGTCTGCCTTTTCAATAAGTATCTGCTCAAGGGAGGAGTAAGCATTTTCAAGTTTCTGTCAGGTTTTCTTGGGTGAAGATTAAATTCAATGTCTAGTTTATTTATAACATCTTCTAATTCTAAGTGTGCTTTTAGGTTGTTGTTTTGTATGAAATAATAGACACCCTCATATAAGTGTTGTTCATTTCCCATGAAGCTGATTGAGATGTGATTAACAGATGGAAAAATAATGTCCCATAAGGTATAATATGAATGAGGAATCACTGGGAAAAATAGGATTTAAATGTCAATGTCAGTGACTGAGAATCATTATATGAAGAGTTTAACTGAAGACCGATCAGAATACATTTTTATTTGAGACATTTTTGGTGATTAATACAATTTCCAAAAAGTTGGACCAATAATGATAGAGTGATAATGATAGAGAATGATAGAGTTATGGTTTAGTAAAGCCAAAATAAGTACTCGTAGATGGTTTATTATCACTGTGATTATCAATTGCTATGTTGCTACAGAGCGACAGAGCAAAGCAAGTTACTAAAATTTATTAGTGTAATGGAGGGCTTATTGGGGTCCACAGGGGCCCACTAGCAAGTTAAACCAGTAACGCCTAATAGTGCCAGAAAAAGTATTGTAGTAGTAGGTGCACAAGAGTAATATAACAACCAAAAATGAAAAATATCACATATAGGCACATGTTTTTAGGTCACATGGTTTGTGTGATTTGCATGTGACATTTTACCTTTGAAATATAAAACATTGTACTTTGAAATGCCATTTTATATATAACACAATTTTTACATGTGATGAGTGACAGGCATGTGTGGTTTTAAACATTTCAGCCATGAAAAATGAATCCCACATGTGCTTTGGGTTTTGTTTTTTTCTTTTTGAGGGAAACCAAAACCTGACTTTTTGATGATAAACATTTTAAAACATTATGTTTTCTGCAAATATCTAACCAGTAACCAGAGAGATTTTACATTTAATTCTAAAATCATGAATTTTTTCTTGTATAATTCTTCGCCTTTCACACTGTATGAAGAGCTTTTTTTTTTTTTTTTAATCTCAGATACCAATATATTACCACCCCCCACCATGGCATAAGAGGGAAATGGAATAGCCGACCATTAAAAAAAATAGAAGTTGTGTACACAGAATGTATCTTACAATATAATACAAAGTAAAAAAAACATGTTTTATTTTAGGAAATGGGAGCGAATTATGCTATCCCTACCCGGTTACATTGCTACTTTAGCTGAGCTGAATAAACAGCATTAATTCAGGTCAACGCGAAATGAATTCTGCAGCCGTCAGACGAAGCTTATTTACAGTGACTGTGTTTTTTTTCTGTTGTTGTTGTGTGTGTTTTTTTTTTCTTCCTTCAGTCCACTAGTAATTCTCTCAGTGCTGGCTCTCCACTGAGGCGAGGCCAGGATACTAATACATTGTTGTGAGGGAGCAGAGGTAGCCTGACGGATGCGGCTATTCAGAATGAGAAAAAAAAAAAACTAACCATGACAGAATATGAACACATGGAAATGAATCCCATTTCACCAACGAGGGATAGATGCGTTTTTCCTCCCTCTCCCTCTTTCTCTCTCACCCAGCCGCCTGTCTGCGACCTTAAATAACAGTCTCACTGTCAGAGCCGATTTAGCTCACCGGCTCACGGATAAATATTTGAAACGAAAGGCAGTGAGATGAGAGCAGTCAGCCCTATTTACAAGTCAGGCGAATACACCATTAGTATGTGATGGTGGTAGGGGGCTGGGGATGCGAAGGGGGGGAGGGGGGGGGATGGACGAGGCTGCTTGAGCCGCGTGTACAGTAGCGATGCACACATCTGCTCAGTCTACCAGACATTGGAGAGGACACAAGCAGCGTCTCTGATCCACCTGCCCACCCGGGCGACGCAAATGTCACCTCAGCTCGTCTCCGGAGCTGCAGATGAGACTTTGCAGCCTCGTGCCACTTTGAACCTCATCCCGCTGTGGGCGTGTGTTAAATCACAATGAGCCAGCCGTGAAAGCAATCGTTTAAATATGATGTGGAGCCTTTTGTCAGGGGATTATAAAGTCAGCAACTCACGCAGCCATCATAGGCGCCAGAAATATGTCCTAATTTACCCTCCAAAAAAAAAACCCAAGTAGAGGCATGGTGTTCCTCTACATTTACACTTTGATGTTAATAATCTCATTCACACTTTGCTGGGTAACAGGAGCAAAAATAGTGTTTAAAGACAGACTGAAGTAGACAGCGTATCCACCTCAGAGAATCAGTATAATTTACCTACATGTAGCCTTGTTTGTATGTGTATTGCAATTCTCTAACATTCATCTTTATCTACCATCAACCCATTATTATTGTCCTTCTTGCACCTCAATATGCAACCAAAATACACTGCAGTCAAAATAGCTATAGGGAGGAGGCGATACATTTAGGGATTCTTCAACCAGAACAGCATTTTTAATTCTATTTTTTTAAACGCTGTATTAATAATGTAATGCTTTGAATGATATGATAATGTGTGTCTGATATGGCTTTTCCACACATAAAAAAAAAAGTTCAAGTATCTAGCTGGAAAGTCTTCACAAATCATCCGCTCAGACATGCACCTTGAACTGAGATTAAAGGTGAGCATAGAGGAACTTTCCCACTTGAGTAGATTAATGTGAAAACATGCTGTGACTTCCTGGCTCAGTAGGGAGGTAGGCAGGGTTGGAGAGGACGTCAGGAAACTACCTACACCTGGGTTAGTTTAGGCCTAGACTTATTTAGGTGGCTTCTTTATTAACCTCTTCTTCTCTTCCTTCCTTCCTAAACCTTTCACCAGCCAGATGAGTTAGCGTTTTTTGTTTTATTTTGTTTTGTTTGCACGCATGACATACTTCACTAATCCACACATTGCATTCATTACTGACTTAGCTGACTTATTATGACATTATTATATTCTATCTTTAGCTACAATGAGTTTCATTTTAGAAGCTTTATTCATTTTTTCGCTTCCTCTGAGTTGGTTTGTGACACAAGCACTACCTGCACAGTGAAGCTCAAATGTATAAGTGAAGTAACAATAAGCAAAAACCCCATTTTTTTGAGTGTTTGAATGTTTTAAAGGAGCCATAGTCACATTAAAAGTTATTAGAAGAAACAGCAGCTCAAAAACTGATGTTAGAATAATTGCTGCAATGATGGCACGTCAAGGTCAGACTTAAGTATTTGGGTACAGTAGTTGTCTGGTAATATTAATGAAGTTAAGTTAATGAAGTTTGCAGAAGGCGTCACATTAAAAATAAAATCCCACTGGTATTTTTTTCCCAGGACACAGGAGTCCGTTTTTTTGGTGAGGATTCCCAGTAAATAGTCTCAATCTGAATTCCTGGTATTCAGCCTCATTTTAATGGACAGCAGAATGTGGCAGCTCATCATCCATAGAGAGCTTTTCCTGATATAGCTCGGTTATTGGTTGAATCAACATTTTGTTGTATCAACTGACAACAGAAAGCAGCAAAAAGCATTTTATGGACATTCATTACGTGTGCTTCATTTTACCTGTCTGCCGGCTTATCTTTTGAAAGCAGCCTTGCTGGTGCAGGCTCTGACATTGGATCACCATTTAGGACGAGAGAGGGGAAAAAAACTGATTTAATGGTGTTTATTTCAGCATCTTAATCTTGCAATCTCTCCCCCCCCCCCTCTCTCTCTCTCTCTCTCTCTCTCTCTCTCTCTCTCTCTCACACACACACACACTGCGTCTTTCTTCTTATTTTCCTCCATCCACCTGCAGTTTCAACACCAGGATATTACACATACCTCTTTGCTGCCTCTTTATTTGCTTTATATATCTTTATTGCATGTAGGTACAGTACATTATAGGTTCAAGCGCACACAAGCAAATAAACAATGTTGGCTTATAACAGTAGCAGTGATGGCAGCTGTGCTGTTTCCCTTCCCCAGACTTTCTCTTCACAGACCAAGCCTTCATTAATATTCCGTTGTTGTGCACTGTCTGTGTGTAAGTGTCTGTGTGTGTGTTTTTTTTTTAACTCAGAGCCAATTTGCTGTCTGCTGTGGCAGGGTGTTTTGTGTTCGCAGCTGTATTTGATAGTGCTACAGCCAGAGAGAGAGAGAGAGAAAGAGGGAGAGAGAACTGAATTGAATTTAAAGAGAGAGAGAATGAGCCAGTTCTGGTCCTGGCAGTGATGGAGCCCGGTGATTTACAGCCTCTTACCGTATATAATGAACACGCCCCGGGTGCCCATGGGCACAGGCACCCTGGGCAGGCCTTTGGGGTGTCAAAAGAGGTAATAGTGAAGGGGGGGGGGTGTAAATGTAGAGGTGGGAGGAGGGTCAAGAGACGCAGGTGGTGATGCTCGGGGGCACCCAAGGGTCCACTCACCATGCTGTGGTTCCACCTCACTATGCTGGGTCCTCATCTGTGGCCTCCCCGCCATGTGGTCACAGCAGAGAGACAGAGAAAGAGAAGAGAGAGGATGGAAGGATGGAAGGATGGAAGGAAGGAAGGAAGGAAAGGAAAGGAAGGAAAGAAAAGAGGGGATAAAGGAGGAGAAAAAGTAATAGTGCCAGATTTGGGATGGACAGAGGACATGTCCCCATTATTCTCCAGCCCCCCTGAGAATATCATGACAAAATGAAGTCCTGTCTGGTTCTTTACATCCTCACAATGTGATTATAGAATTGTGTCTGATTTATTTAAAGCTCTGCGGTGCAACTTTAAACTTTGGCGTCCCCGAGTGGCAAGAGAAGATAACATGCATTACCTCCATCCCGGAGACAAGGAGGATGCTGAAAACCACTCTGCATTTTGAACCGTTCTGTGCATCTTTTTCAACCCTAGCTGGTAACAGACATCCTGTTTTACTCGGTGGACGTACAGGATCTACTTTCAACAAGATATAGAATATCAGTTTATTACCTGTTGTCGTGTTTTGGGGATTTTTTTGTACCTGCTATGTAGTTGTCACCAGTTTTTTTAGTAAGATAAATGTTTTTATAAGGTTTAAAATATCAGAAAGTGAGCGATAAAGTGAAATAGAATGAAGTATATCCCACTACTCTATATACGTACATGTTTTTTTTATCTGGTGTTTCAGTCGAGTTATTTAGAGCTTACTGACATAAAATAAACTAAAATAAATAGACTACAATCTAGAAACATCAATCTGAATCAATCTACATACTAAAAGTGAAACGTCATGCTTTAGAAAAATAAAATAAAGTGCATATTTTATAGTAATATTTTTTTTTAATGCAAAAAACGATTTTTCCTACTAATTCCAGATTTCTGATTATGTTCACCAGCACCAGACGTGCAGCAACAGGACATTAAGCGTAAATAACCCTCCGTAGGCCTCCTCTGAGTATTAGCATCCCACTCGCTGGTCTGATCAGAAGCCCTAATTAAAGGCAGGTGAATCTGAGCTCAATTATTATTCTTGCGGCGTCGTGCGAGCCCACCGAGCTCCGTGATGGATTGTGATCTCTGCTGTGGTTGAAACGCTAGAAAGAGCACACTGTCTTACAGCGGGAGCCACTGATAACTTCATGCAGACAAATAAAGACTGTCACTTTTATTGATTTTTTTTTACCCTGCCCCCACCTCCACCGCCACGTACACCCACATTCCCCGCTCCCTCCCTGTCTGAGTTTTATCCCTCCCCCTACACCCCTCCATCCCTATCAAAGCTTTCCTTTAATGGGAAGGCGTCCAACATCACAAGGCACTGAAAACGTTTTCTTCCATGAAAGTATAGCACACCCAAAATGTGATGAGCATTTAAAGGGTATCCATCTCTTTCATCCCTCCTTTCTGTGTGTCTCCTTCTGAATAAACCAAATAAACCCCATGCATACTGTATACACACAGACATAAAATCTTAAATAAAATATGCAGGATAGAACCGAAATTGTCTCTTAACAGCGGGTTAGCAGCGGCAGCACATAACGAGAAATGCAATTTATTCCGTGGCACGTTGCTGCTCGGACAGGCAGATAATGAAAGGCATAGGTCATTGATGGTGACTTAAACCTGCAGCAGTGGAGTGAAATACATTAATAAATATCCACAACATTATGTGGCTGGAGACATTAAGCGTGTAACACAGGGGGTGGAAGCAAATGATGCAAGGAGCAGCTCCTCATCAAATACAGGAATACAATTAGTCTTTAGACTGCTGGTGAGAACCTC
Source organism: Scomber scombrus (assembly GCF_963691925.1). Lineage (NCBI taxonomy): Eukaryota > Metazoa > Chordata > Actinopteri > Scombriformes > Scombridae > Scomber > Scomber scombrus. The sequence goes on from NC_084983.1 coordinate 17,306,950, forward strand.
CCGCAAATCATAATATCCTGATCATTGACATCTGAATATCCATTACAGTTACCCTGTGGGGACCTGTGCTCCGGCATCCTGAGGATCAGAATTTGATGCCTGTTGTCCTTTTAATTTGTGAAGGCATGCATTGTCACACCGGACTTCTATTGCATGCCTGTTGTCTGAAATAAATGTTAATGTGTCTCAGAATGGAAATATAGGTCCTCTGTAAATAAATAGTGAGAATACATTTACCCAGTGTGAAAGGATTAGACAGAGGAGGCATGAATAGAAACAGACAGTGTGCTGATAGTAAAGTAATACAGTGTAAATTAAGGTAGGGAAAGGTAGACAGATTTGTCAACAACTTTATTTCCTCTCTGTATGTGCTGAATCATATTGCTAAGTCACACTGGCACCAAACCCATTATAAAAAGTTTTCAAAGCGACGAGCAAACAGTATTGGTGTCAGAGAGGTAACAGCAAGTTCTCTGATATGGCAGCTCAATGGTGGAGGCTGGATTAAGTTTGTGGTCATGGTTAAAAGATGCTAAGATTGACTGTCGGTAGGAGATGAGAAGGTTTTGCAGTGCAGTGCTATAACATTACACTACTTCATTGAGAGTCTTTATCAACATGACCAAAAGATGTCACTTGATGTATTGGGGAAAACCTTTGTCTCCAAAGTTGGAAGTCAGAGCTAGGAATGACGTCATACTCGAGTTTGAATCATTTCTAGTTCAAGAAGTCAGAAACGCAGTTCTAGTTAGCCATTGATAGTAATACCAGTTGATTTAAAAAATGCATTTCACTATATTTTGCACATACAACCACCGTAGCAACAGGTCCACAATCAGACACAAATGCTAGTAAACATCCATCTTGGATTTTGACGTTGGGGCTGTTGGGGCTCCTCCAACCTTCCGAGTCGGAAATCTGATCACAGCTGAACTAGATCGATTCTGGTCATCTTTTTTTGATTTATTTTCTAAAATATTAAAAAAAACTGTTACCCCCTATCCCCTTATGGCCATTTTTGGGGTAACCTCATGAAACATATCCTTGACCTCCTGTCAGCGCAAGGCTTTGGCATTCTCCTCCTTTCTAGCGCGGCGGTTGATTTTGCTGAATTGGAAAAATTCTGCCCCACCCACCCACACACACCTCATTAAGAGTATCATGTGTAATCTCAAATTAGAAAAGATCAGGTATACTGTCAATGGCACTCTTCAAAACTTCCATGGGACGTGGGATGGCTTTGTTGAATTTGTGAAGCGGTTAGATGGGCTACAGTTAGAGTGATAGGATTTCAGCGGACCCACTGCAGCTATGCCCTAGCTGAGGATGAGTGATTGAATGCACAACTGGACCCCCCACCCCCAGTCCTTCCCCCCCTGTCTTTGTTGTCCCTTCCTGTGTGTTTGTATTTGTCTTTTGTCCGCCCCCCCCCCCCCCCCTTTTTTTATTTTATTGTTTTTTTATTTATTTATTTTTTGTGTTTTGTTTTGTTTGTTGTTGTTTTTTTTTTTTTTTTTTTTTTTATTTCATTTTCTTTCTTTTATTTATTTATTTTTTTTCTTCCTCTATTTATTTCATATAGTTATTTTATTTAACTTGCATTGTCTTGGTATGATTGTTGAAATGTTGAAATGCATTCAAGAAAAAACCAATAAAAAGAATTTTGAAAGGAAATCTGATCACAGGGGTCTTTCCAGTTGAGCTTTCCGATTGGGAACTCGGAAATTCCAACGTGTGAGTCCAAATGCAATGCAATGTAAGCCTAGTAACCTTAAGTGTTTGAACAGCCAACTGATGTTATTGCTTGTTGGCAAGCAACCAAAAATGATGACATCGTCCACCTGACAGTGATCACAGCTGTGCAAACATTTTGACAGGTTCGAGCTCACCGTCCTGCAACAGCGCGCCAGTCGAAGACAAACGCAGTGCTTCTTTCTGTTGACAAAATTGCCCTTTGGTTTACAGTTTGGCCTTTCAGAGAGATGGATGATGCTTCTTGGTCGTCTTCCAAGTGGAAAGCGATGTAGTTCATTTAGAAAAACCCAACAATGCATCCATGAATTACCCAGTCTTATACCTGTGTGTCACCCCTTTTCTGACTCTTCTCATTAGTCTAATGTGCTTATATACCGGAATTAGATAGATATTCAGGAACAAAACTGATAGTGATAATGATTTGCTACTGAAAAAAACCAAATGTACAATGTAAACCTTTGTATTTTTGACAGCCTTTGTAAAACAGACACCCTGCCTGTCCTATAAGTAGTACAGAAAATGGCATGTTTGTAATGCGTTGGCTATTATATAGATACCCAAGTATAATACATTATGGGGATGACAAACTTAGATCATTATTGTGGGATTGCTGCATCAGTCAGGTTATCCATTAATGCATTGTGAGACTGGGACCGTATGGTCAATAATACATCTCATGGCCGGTGAACAGCCATGACAGGCTACAATTATTTAAGGTGCTACACAAAGCAGAGCAGCAGTACAGGGGATTTGTAGAGAAAGACAAAAGATTGGTTACATTTGTATGCTGGTATTAAAGCCTTTTAAGTGGGTATCTGTTAGAGTATGAACACCTGTTTGTCTGGCTTTGCATAAACTCACCAAAATTAGACATAGCATGCAGTAACATGGCTACCTTTAGCTGTCAAAACTTAATGTATCTTGACACAAACCCCCAACAAGTGTTTGCCTTTTTAAAACAAGATTTTCTTTACAGATGAATTGAATTTTTTTCTTTCCACCCCTTCTTTCCACATTACAGCAGGGGACCACCCATACGAGTGTGAGTTCTGCGGGAGCTGCTTCCGAGATGAGAGCACGCTGAAGGGCCACAAACGCATCCACACCGGGGAGAAGCCCTATGAATGTAACGGCTGTGGGAAGAAGTTCAGCCTCAAGCACCAGCTGGAGACCCACTACCGTGTGCACACAGGTACTGCGATGATACTTAAACTGAACATGTGTAAAAAGAGTTTATTGATGCATTTGTTGATATTTATTCACATCCTGTTTGGAGGAAAAATAACATAATTTAAACAGCTGCTGTTGTTCGCAATAAGTGCTTTCACTGTGTAACTCTCTTTAAAGCAATAATCTATAAACTAACAACATCCTAACTTTAGCTTGAAAAATTACATGTATCCTCATTAAAAAAAATTTGATTCACATGTTTAAAAAACATATGGAGCCTTATATCATTAGATATTTTACGTCTCGATTAGCAATATTTTAATCTGCCTTAATAGACTCTATCAGTCAGGCTCCATTCATGAGTGCCATAAACACTTTCGAATTGTAGTGATGAGATGTTATCCCATTCTTCCACTTCTCCTAATTTGATATAAGTGCAACATTATATCTCATTGCCCCTCATAATAATACAGCGTTGAAACATATTGATGCAGCATATGGAGCCCGTTAAAGTGCTCTGTTGTAGGAAATCCAAGTTGCAAGGGGCAGACCAGATGAATATCTTTGTTGCTGTGATACAGTAGATGAATGTCTCCGAAGACTTTGTATTGATCCCAGTATATTTAGAGCCCCATAAAGATGTTGACACAGTGATAAGCTGGGTGCCCTGGAGAATGAGTGCATGCTATGTAGCAGACTGAGTGAGGATACCACGAGTGCTCACCGGGATGGCACACAGCCAAGGCTTTATGCTTCCTCGCCATCTCTTTTTCTCTAATACACACACATGCACACACACAGCAGCAGCAGCAGCAGCAGCACCCTCCCATCTCCCATTCAATAAGCCAGCTGTTAAGCCACACTATCAAGGCAGCCTGTCCAATAATTGGCTCCCCCCGCATCCACCCTTTCCCCTTTTGTGAAGGGGAGGGGGGCTTTGCGTTAAGCCGGAGAGCAACAGCAGATAACAAGAGCAAGTGACAAGCTCACAGTCAAAGGCCACCTCGCACAAAAGGGAGCTGCTTGATGAATCATCGACATTGGCAACCTAACCCCCCGCCCCCTTCTCTCCACACATCCGAAATGCCAATGGCGGATCAATACCTGGACCCTATTTGCAATTCATTATTAGCCAGTTATTTGAGGTGACCCTGTTTACAGTCTGGTTATCAATATCAACATCATGCAGGTGTCCACACTGCTGCGGAGTAACACACAATGGCCTCGAACACTGTATTTATGCTTATTGGCTAAATGGCAATAAGCACTGTAACCCAGCAGCCAAAGAGGTCAAGGTTAACCAGGGCTCCGAAAGAACAGACAGAGACCGAGCAGCAGAGGCACGAAGCCGCCCCGTTTTGCCAGCAAACATGTGCGAGGCTCCGGCTGAAAGGTGACAAGCGAGCGCTGGGCCAGATCACTTCCGACAGCTCATTTCAAATGCCATTGGTAAAGGTCAGCATTTACATGTCTAATTTGCGTCTGCCGGCTTGAGCGCTGGTGGATTATTCCCTGCCATCACTCAAATCATTAGCACATTTAGGATGGCTGCTGTTGCTGAATTTGAAATGTGCCTCTTGAATATAGCAGCCCCCACAGCAAGAAAACAGCATTGCATGTAGATTTATGACACCTTCAGGAGTTCTCCGCGGCAAGAGCTGCATTTTGTGTAATGTACCAGAGATTAATTGATTCGGTGTGGCTTATAAAAGAAATGACCAACAGTTTAACATCACATATTCAGTCATGTAAAAGTATTATGTGGTATTCAAGGTTATTATAAGATCTTGATTTCACTTCCTTAACAGAGGCAGTGAGATGAAGTTTAAAGCTCAAGAACGTTGAGATAAAGGGGACATATCATGCACAGATTTGAAAAATGAACTAAACGTGACAAAAGTATCTTTACTTGCATAGATGTCATTGTTAATCATTCCTGCCCAATTTCCCCTTGGATTTCATCACTAAACACCTAATTTTGCCATCTAAAAGTGGTGTGACGTTTATGTAATCATCTGACGTCTTCTTTTTAATGGATGCTACAAGCTCAAAGTCTCCAATGGCTAAGCGAGGGATAAACTATGCTAACATGGCTAGTGCAAAGATGACAAAAGCTGCAAGAATGGCCAAGCTAAACTCGAGCGCTCCAGTTAGTCAATCAACTTTGGAAAAAACCAATGCAAGAGATTTCACAACTCATCAATGTACTCAAAGAACTGCAGGAGTATGTTTCCTCAGTGAAAACCTTACACGCTAAACGTTAGCATGAATTTTCTGCTATTTTTGAGAGACTGAAGGAGGCAGATGATTGGATAATGGATGTAGAGGGTGAGAATGGCCGGTTAAGCCCCTGAGCTGCTAAAGACATCCAAACAGTGTGACGAGCTAGAAAGAACAGTGTAAGATGCAGCAAACCTGGATAGACAACTCAACCTGCGGCTAATTGGAGTTAAGGAACATCTGGAGGGAAGCAAATCACGGGAGTATTTCAGGCAGTTGGTTTTAGAGGTGCTTAAAGTGGACCTAGCTGAGAATTAACTTCACCGGTCACTGGTACCCATTAAAGATGAAAACTGTCCACTGAGACCTATCATCAAGAGGTTCCAAATATTTCTGGATACTCAAAGAGTGAGGAATAGTAGGTGGAGACTTAAACACTTCTTTGTTTCAAGCACCAACGTTTATGTTAGTCTGAAGAAATTTAATTTTTCTTCCAAATAAACACAGGGTCTACTGAAAGGATAGGTACATTTATTAGGGGCAAAATTATAGCCCATACATCAAAACTGAAGAACAAAACAATAGGGGAACAATCAGTAAATTGGAAGTTAAAGTAAAAGGGAAAAACTTTATCTGAAATGTACATTATTGAAATAGATGACTAATCTAATGAATTTGGCATATTTAGACTCAAAAGTGAAGAAAAGTCAGTAAAATTGCTAGCAAGACCATTAAAACAAAAATGAAGCTACCTACATTATATCAGGTGTTAAGGATGAATCTGGACAAATGGTGACTACACCTCAGGAAATTAATCAAGTCTTCAAAAAGTTCTACTCACATCTGTATATTTCAGACAATCCCATTAATATTGATGAAATGAATGCATGGTTTTTGAGGATTGCTCTCCCCAGGCTGTCGTCTAATCAAGTAGAAACTTGGGACGCTCCAATTACAGAGGATAAAGTTAGGAAAGCTATTAAATTAATGAAGTCAGGAAAGGCTCCAGGATTAGACGGCTTCCCCCGTTGAATATTATAAGAAGTGCATTGATATTCTGACACCTATCTTAACGAAGGTATAATCTGAGTCTGTATTAATGGGTGACTACCCGAGTAGCCACTTGATCCAACCAGCTGCAGGCCTATCAGTTTAGCAGGGGTTGATTTCAAGATGCTAACTATGCACAAAGAGCATATCCTGCTGGACATTATACAGGTCAGGTTGGATTTATAGGGAGATGGTCATCCTCTGATAACATCAGAAGATTGCTTCATTGGATGTGAGGAGGGAGGATGACAATCTGATCACAGCCTTCTACCAAGGCGTGGAGAAGACTTTTGACTGGGTGGAGTTGAGATTTTTGTTGCATACTATACAACTTTTGGGTTGGAGTTGGATTAGAATTATAAATGCAGACCCACAGGTATCAGTTCTTCCATATGGTGTTAATATCATATTCGTTGAGGCTGTCACGGAGGCCCAAAGCAGGGAGACCCGATTTCTCCATCATTGTTTATGTAATGTCTTGAACAACTTGCAGTAGTTATTAAAGCAGACCAAAGATTGGTGTGGTTAGAGCTGAAATGACCCTAACCCTGCCTCTTCAGCCCCTATATTGTTAGGTGTATTTAAAAGATAATATATCAGGTTGCAAAATTAATTGGGGCAAGTCTGAGGTAGTACAAGTATCAAAAACGTCTCATGGGGGGGTATTTAATGCACTGCAATTCTGATGGATCGATAATAACGCTTTGTGTAGATTTTATAATATAATATAATGCAAATTAATATGTTTCCACTAATTCAAAAGATTAAAATAAAATTAGTTAGATGGGAACTAATAAATCTGACTTTACGGGGAAAGATAAGCATAATAAAAATGGTAGTTGTGCCTCGGTTTAATTATATCTCCATCATGATGCCAGTCAGCATTCCTCCAGGGATTTTTTAAACATTTTAATCAGTTAATTAGATACTTTCTGTGGAATGGGAAGAAACCCAGAATTAACATTCTTAAATTATACACTACAAGGAATTTAGGAGGGCTGGGATTACCAAATGTATAGTTGTATGGAATATCATTTGAAAGTAGAGGTTTCTGAAGAAAATGTGTGTTAGAGCTGAAAGCTGTTAGCTGCTGCTGCTGCTAGCAGCTGCCAGCTGCTGCCAGTTTCATTCAGCAGATTGGCAGCACCTGTGTACATCTGCATTTATTTCACCCTTAGACAGGTTCAAACTCAAAACCTTTGGACTTAAAAGGGGCACAGATTTGGAAAGATGTGCATATTGCATGTCAACCTATTTATTGATAAACTGAGAAAAACTAATATTAAATATTGTGGGAGTCACATTGAATGACGGTACTTGATGAACATATAAACCAACTTTATTCATAAGAGTAATGTTAAATGTAAAACTTCCCTGAGCCGGTATCAAACCCACCAAGCAAAGTTAACCGTCATTGGGGCTTAACCACAGAGCCAGCGAAAAATCCCTGAAACAAAGAGTAGAAATTGACATTTTGTTGAGGAAAATTTTGTTGGGGCTACTTCTGCGTCAACCACAAATGCTCCTCACACAGAACAAGTTTTTTTTGATTGATTATATTGATTATTCCGCAGTTAAACCCCTGCTGTCACCGCTCCAAGTAAAGTAAATCCCTCCATGAAGTTCCCCAAACGAGCCAAACGCTCTTCGACAAACAAACGCCCAAACTAACTGTCAGGTGGGAAACTGACGACCAAAAAAAAAGGAAAATGACAGCACCAAATCTCTACCTGGAAGCAGGTGAAACAACAGGCAGGAGTCTCGCTTTGAACTTAAATCACAGGAAGCGAGCAGGAGTCGAGAAAAGAAGCTCAGTGTGTCACCAACTGTTTCCCACCACCACTATTTTTTTCATATCTGTGACATATTTTATAGCTATAGACATTGAAACCATAGTGAAAGGTGTAATGTTGCTGGTAAGGTGTCAATATGACTGTCAACACATCATTTTCAGTGGGCTATGTGGCTGCTCTAACCAGCATCTGTGTACAAATGCCGTAAAAAACTTATTAAAAAAATTATTAAATTAAAAAACTTAAAAATATGTAATTAAAAGTCTTGCAAAAGTGGTAAAAGTGGTTGCATAAGCCATTGTCCATCTGTCCCCAGATGTGCTTATTGAGAAATCAGGCTCTAGTGCCCCCTTATTTTTCATTTTTCACTCTCCGCTCCTCTTTTACCATTTGTTTTTAATGTACTTGTAGCTAATTTTGTTTGCCCAGAATGAACTTATTGCATGGGTTGCATGGTGCTAATCCAATTATTACCGAACACTTGGACCTGATCAAACAAACAGTTAAAGAAGTCATATTTTAATAGCCTTTTTTTCAAAAATAAGTCATGCTAGCTCCTAGCATCGTCTCCATTGTCGCCATTTTCAGGTTGGGTATATTTTTTAAAAAGCTGATATTTTGGCGCAGATTTCAGATATTTGGGGTCTCTTATCTTTTACGCAGATCACATTAATAACTTGTTGGCTTTTTACTTGCAAAGCTTTTATTATCGCACTAAAGGTAACATTACTTTATCTTCACTTCATCTGTCTCTCTGCTGTGTGTGTGTGTGTGTGTGTGTGTGTGTGTGTGTGTGTGTGTGTGTGTGTGTGTGTGTGTGTGTGTGTGTGTGTGTGTGTGTGTGTGTGTGTGTGTGTGTGTGTGTGTGTGTGTGTGTGTGTGTGTGTGTGTGTGTGTGGAGAGGTGAGCCCCCACCAGAGAGAAAAAAAGAGGAGACCGCAGAAACTAGCACAACCATAAATGACTCTCACACTGAGCTGAAATTAAACAAGTGCACATATATGTGATAAATAACATAAAATATGTTGTTTCTTGGGTCTCCATCAAGAGGTTTTCCAGGCAAGAGGCTGACTCTTATTTTGGAAGAGTGCCGCATAGAGACTCCCAAACGTAAATAATTGTTGATGACCAAATGAACGGATATTTGGCGTAACTTTTGGCATTTAAAAAAAAGAAAAAGTTTCTTTGGCCTGGCGAGTGTTCTCATTGGCCTGTACAATTATCGGGGAAACACTTGGATGGTTTGATTGACCGCACTGCCACTGTGTTGATACTCTCTCTCAGAGGTGAACAAACTCCTCCACTCTACATGCATGCTGTTATTACTCTTTCTCTTTAGAGTTGTACCAATTACTGGAGGCGGTTGGAGCAACTTTAAAGAGTTAGTGTGGTCTTGTACTGCTGCACACTGCCAAAGATAGTTGTGATTTCACTACTGGGTTTTGACTTGTCACTTACTGCGTGCACAGTCCAATTATCATAACAACTCAGGATTTTCTTGTGGACCAACAGGGTCAAATCAGTGGTGTCTGATGGTGATGGGTTATTTCTCTCTCCTGAAGCCCTGACATAGACGGGGTTTTTTTTCCTTTTGCACAACTGGTTCCAACAGAGAGGGCAAGAAACATGAACAGTCAGACAATTGTACAAGTTGTAAACAAACCTCTAAGTTATTTGGAGGAGAAATCAAAGTGGAATGATAAAATGACTTCCTAAATTGTCAGTTGTAAACATTCATCATGGTTTTCTGACTTGGTTCAATATTTTCAATGTGTTCACTTTCATTTTTTGTGTCCAAATAAATTGGTTTAGATCATCTCTCTGAACTATTGGATCATCTTACTGTGTATATTTCGTGCCCCGTCAGACTCCATTGCAGTGATTTACTGTGTTCCTGGATCTCTGCTATTTCTCTAATGAGCACAGAGATATAACTGATGGGATTGATGGAGTCATGTGCAAATAATACTACAAATAAAACATGTATAATATATTTGAATGACAGGAGACAGAAACATAATAGCGGTTTGTGCAAACTAAAACATTGCATTACTGGTATGGTTATTCACAACAATGCTCTGATTCACTACACTTGTTTTCAGTTAAAATAATATGGAGAGCCACAGTAGCCAGCATACCACATAACCACATTGTCACTGGTTCATTTCCCAACTGTAGACCTTTGTTGTTCTCATCTCTCTATCTGTATTTCCTCTCCCTGCATTTTAGACTGTCAAATAAAGGCACAAAATAAATAACAATAATAATAATAATTTAAAAAATGTGATTGACGAGCTGCTGCATTTACCAGAATACTACACAGGCTAATGTGGCTGTTCCTTTTAACCCTCATCTCGCCAATATATTTAACATACAAGGACAAACGACTGTAAGAAAACCAAAATTATTATTATAATTGTATTATTTTAAGAGAGTTACAGTTAATTTGCATATTGTGTAAATGAAAATATATAGGCTACTTTTCTTTCTGTAACTCAATAAATATTTCCATCTATTAAAATTGAATAAGCAGAATTGGGTGATTTTGAATGGCATCCCCGATGACTCCAGTACATTGGTATTTTTTTAAAAGCACTAATTAAAACAGAAACAGAAAACAATAATATTAAGTCATTAGGAACAAATTAACTGACAAAGTCATGAAAAATTGGAAATGATATAATGAAGCATAAAAAGTGTACCTCTGGAGTCTGCAGGTAACCAAGTCGGTAGGCTTAAGGTTAACTGATTTGTGTCAATTGCATTTTTTTCCAAATTAACTGGCACATCGAGCATCAACAAGGATGTAACACTATAATTGAATGGCACAATTACTAACACAGTTATTGTCTTCAACCCCACCCCCCCGTCATCCTTAGGTGAGAAGCCATTCGAGTGCAAGCTGTGCCACCAGCGATCCAGGGACTACTCGGCCATGATCAAGCACCTGCGCACCCACAACGGCGCCTCGCCCTACCAATGCACCATCTGCCTGGAGTACTGCCCCAGCCTGTCAGCCATGCAGAAGCACATGAAAGGCCACAAGCCGGAAGACATCCCCCCAGACTGGCGCATAGAGAAGACCTACCTGTACCTGTGCTATGTCTGAGACCGGAAGAGTAAAGAGATGGAGGGAGGGGGGGCACGTGTGATGGTAGGGACGGGTTTGTGAGGTAAGGGGAATGTAATTGAGTGGATAGGAGGCGTGAGGCTATGGTGGAGTGTTGACGATTGAGGAATGTCAACAACAAGAGACTCGAAAGCAAGAGGGTTTGTTTTCTCGTTTTTCTTTTCATGCAAAGGCGGCAACAACCAATGGGGGTAAAAGGGTGGTGATGGTGGGACAAGAGTGCTAAGAAGAGGAAGACTTGGACACGGAGAGAGATTCTCCACCATTGTTCGGATTTACCGGGTCATTCACTACATCTGCAACTGTGTTATTGTTTCAGGTCATTGCATGCAGCACCATAAAGTGAGCAAGCTGCAAGGAAGTGACATTTGGATGCTGCTGCCACAGCAGTGAGAGAGCAGATTCTCAAGGGCTATCTGAACCTGTGCATCCTTGTCATTGGGAACCAAATCTTTCACTCCATTTTTGTAGAGTTTGTTTTCTTTCCAAACAGGGGAAAGGTTTTTTTTTGTGGTTCTACTTTGGTATTTGGTTTGTTCACATTCACCCTGCACAGTCAGACTAGTTATGATCACATGGAGATTATGTGAATATGAGAATCAATTTAGGCCCCTAGTTCATCATGCTTTTGTCTACTTTCCAAGTATTGAGGAAACCTTTCTTGTTCTGACCACAAACCACTATGACTGAGTTAAAGAAACAAATGTTTGGGTACTCAAATCTTTTCCATCCTCAAATGGAAAACATATCTTATTTGTCAACCTTGAACATTTCAGCCTGACCAATAGGCACACATCTTCCCAGTTTTCACATAAAAAATATGCCAATGTAACCTGTCCTTTACATAAGATCCTTCAGATCCCAGCGCCGGCAGCAGTGAGATAGCCCCTGAGAATCAGCAGCAGAGCTGGTAGGCGTATTAAGTAGATGAAACAATTGAACTGGACGGATGGGAGCACTACCGAGCACCGATTTGGTTTTGGATGGTGGAAGATGCTAGTGCTGCTTTCTGTTGGAAGTCTGTTTTTCTCAGTAGTATTCCTGGTTCTGCATTTCTGACAGGGCTGGAGATGGTTTGGTCACCACTGGCCACCCATGGTTCTCCCCAGAGAGCCAAATGCTAACTTTTTCATCTAGTATTTTTTTTTTTTTTTTTTTTTTTTTAGCTCTGCTTGATTTATCATGGCTTGATTGCACAGGTTAAACAAATTACGACAACAGTCTCTGTTTGATGCAAGGTATATATTTTTCATTACATCATAACTCACTATAAACGGTATTCTACATTAAACCCAGCCTATCTACCTTCTCAGCAATAGACAACTGGACTGCTTTTATCATGTACATTTAACCAGATCATAATCTCACACTAACGACGAACTACACAAACTGACACATAAACCGTAACACTTTTGACCGCAACAGATCTGTCAATTAACCGCAGTGATGGAAAACAAAGTGGGGTGGGGGGGCGGGTAAAGGCTGCTTTTCTGTTGGGAGTCCTGTGACTTTGACTGCCAGAAGTGAATGTTGAGGGAGAGTCCTGGGGATGCCTTAGCTGCACGCCGTTACGTCTGTCAAAGGTGGTGTGGCATTGTTTGAAGACTGTTATAATATGGCATCAAAACATGAATGTGAAAGACTGTAAGCCGGGTTCATACAAGGCTAAGTTCATACTGTGTCAAAATATATATCGCAGGTTAATGCTGTCTTTCATTCGAAGTCGGAAACCTATAATTCCTGTTTAGTTCAACTTGGACGATTTCCTCCAACGTCAAACGATGTTCCTCGTGCAAAAAGCTCATACATTAGCTAGCTAGCAACTGTAAATGCTATTTGAATATGTGTCATTCTTCACCACCAGGATCTTTAAATTGACTGGACAAAGCATAGAAGTTCAGGAGGGTTTTTGTTTTGAGAATACACCACTAGAGCACAATATCAACTGAAACAAAGACCTTTATCTGAGGGTGCTTTCTTGTAGTTACATTAGTAGATATCGGGTTTTTTTATAAATGGAGCATATTCTCACATATATTTGCAGTGCATATTACCACCGGGGCTTTATATTAAAAGCCCATACAACAAAAAATACTATATGTAAGATGTCATATGTACTATACTATGTGTATTGGATACTTGTGTGCACTAATGCATAGAGTGGGAGAAAAAAGGAGGGACAAGTAAGCTCATTTTTTAAGGGTTAATTCCCTTCTTTTCCCTTTTGAGAATAGTTACTATGTTAAAAGTTTTGTGTTGCCTTTATTGTGCTGCATCTTGGGGGAAAAATGCAACCTTTACTTACAAAAAACGCAGCATGAGGCTCAAATGGTGACTTTTTCTGACTTTTTTCTTTCTTTCTTTTTTTTGACTTCTCTGAAATGCAGCATTAGACCTGTATGGCATATCGGTGGAACCTACGGCATTACTGAACATCACTGCATGTCACAGCGTTACTGAGGTGATCACATATCCAAATGGTCGGTGGGAAATTAAAAAAAGGGGGAAATCACTGATTTGGACGAGACACGGCCCAAGCAGCTTGAGGGGGGGGGGGGGGGGGGGGGGGGGGTCGACCAGTAAGACGACAGAATAAATCAACTCTTTCTCTGTGGTTTTGTCCCTTCGCTTTCGTCTCTCGTTGTCGTTGTTGTTGTTGTTGTTGTTGTTGTTGTTGTTGTTATTATTGACTTTGAGTTTGAGCTCAACACATCGTACTTGAATTACCTCGTTTTTTGTGACCTCATGTTGCTTGTTGTATTTTAATTTTCCCTTTTGTTTCATTGTACACTTTTTTCTTTTTTTTGTGTTCATGAGTGTCTGTGAGAAAGATGCATTGCACAACATGATGAAGCAATGTGTACGCAGAAAAAAAATTAAGTGCCACGGTGAAGAGATTTGTTTGGTTTTTTTTTTCTAATGTTGTGTATTTCTTTGTGCATTACTTGTTACCAAACTTGGTATTATTAACCCCGCTTGTTAAAGAGCCGGAAAGTTTGGTCATTTGTTATAAAAGCTACCTCTAAGTTGTTTTTCTTATGTTGTTTTTTTTTTTGCAAAAGCACATTTTTTTTGTGTTTGTGTTTTGCATTTTTTTTTCTTCATTGCTACTTCATCTCATGCTTTTTTTTTTTTTTTTCAAAAAAGTTGATTTATGATTGTCTGTGTTTTTAAGCAAAATGTATATAAAAGGGTAAGAGTTAACAATAGTAGAGGTTGATAGGCTGAGTCATTTGAATGGATGTGTATTCCTCTCTTATAGTCTCCCCTTGCACCTCCAACCACAGAAGCGCAGAGAAAAAAAAAAGAAGCAATTTTTGAAGCCTTAAGTGATGAGTAAGAGGGATGCGGCAGATAAGAGGAAGTACTATTGCTTTTTAAGAGGGTTTAAAAAAACAAGAATTTAAACTTGAAAATGTGTGAATAGAATTGTAGTTTTGTAATGTGAAAAAAAAACAAAAAAAAGAAGGTTCATCATGAACGACACCCAACACCCCCCCCCCCCCCCCCCCCCCCCCCGCCCAACACCCCCCCCTAGGACAGGTCGTATTTGCAGTGATGCATAGTGCGTTGGACAATTGGAACTGCAAGTGGTAATCAAAAAAGAAAAAACCAGAAGGTTAAAAATAGAGATTCTCTCAGCTGACAAAGCTCTCTCGAGAAATGAGTGTATTCCTGAACAAGAGCCAACAGAGGCAATTTGATATATAAAAATTGTGATATTTTTGTATTCAGTGTCAGTCCTTTTTCCATTTGTGGAGGGTTACAGCAGGGCACAAATCTTTGTATTTCCTTTTTTTTTTTCTTTTTTTTTTTTTAAACTTGTTTCTCTCTCTCTCTCTCCCTCTCTCTTACTCTTTTACTCTCTCTGTCTCTCTGGGTGTGAATCGTTTTTGCCTTGCTCCTCTTTGATATTGTTGGACAAAAAACATGTGTGTGAAACATATTGTAATAATAAGTGTTGCTTTCTGGATGTCAATTGCATTGTAGGTGAAGGACTAAATCTATCCACCGCAAATTTTACGAATGCGTACGTGCGTATGTGTGTGTGTGTGTGTGTGTGTGCGTGTATGTTACAAAGTTTTAAAAAAAAAAAGGAGAAAAAAAAAGGTGATAAAATGCGGGACGGCAGAGGGACGCTGCCAAACCGACCAATTAGTACTTGTCATTCACAATTTTTCAATCAAACTTGACTGTCGACATATTATTTTTTTTATTTTGTTTTTTGTACTTGAAAAAAGAAGAAGCGATGGCTTGTCCCGTGGTGTCTTGCCATTTTATTCTCAAACACTGTGAGCTGAGGGGGCTTTTTCACCCTCATATAATATCCACCCACTATAATATACCCAGTCACGGCTCAGTCTGAACCACCACAATGCAAAGACCTGATCAGTCACGTTGTTCCTATCATCGTCCTCTGAATGTTTTCTACTATTTTGTGCGGGTGAACGAGTGTGTAGCTATGTGTGTGAGTGTGAGTGTGTGTGTGTGTGTGTGAGTGTGTGTGTGTGTGTATTAGTGGAAAAATGCACTAATCAGATCAGATACAAAATAAAAATGATATTCTATGCCACTTTTTTTTCTCTATGTTGGAAAAAATATATATATACATTGGCATTGATATAGTTCTTCCCTCAGTGTTCTCCGATGTTTCTGTACTATCTTTGTGCCTAAAATGGAAATTGTTCAACAAAAATATCCATCTATATCTGCTTAGTTTCTGTATTTTCAGAAGAAAATAAAAATGGTGTCTCCAGCACCCTAGGGATGTCATGACGCTCAAAAATGACCAGATTTTTTTTTTTTTTTTAAATCCTGAATAGAGCAGGACTAATTTTTCAAAGACTGCAATTAACCCTTAATGCTATTGATATAGCAACTGAGATATTGCTTTTCATGTCGTTTTCTTAGGCCATACTCTGTGATTGGCACCCAAAAGCATTTATTTAACGACACAAAAACCAACAATAAGGGGCAAAATTTAAAGGAATCCAGACAGACGTTGAAACCTGTAAAACTTTCGGGGATAAAATCTATTGTATGAAATTGTTTTTTTGTTTTGTTTTGAGTCTGCGCCTCCACTCAGATTGTATTTTTTCTCTCCTCGTTTAATTTTTGTCAGCAACAGGTTTGCTGATGAGAACTTTATATTTGCTCTTCAACAAAAAAAAAGACAAAAAAAATTAAAGAAAATAAAGAAAACCTCCATTTGGGTAGGTTGGCAGTCGGGTATTCCCCTTCTGCTTTCTTTCAGTTTTTGTTTTTTATTTTAAAGTACTTTCTTTTTCTACAAAACGCATTTAAGAAGGGGATGTTAAATTCGTCAGAGAGGAATCATGGCATCCCTGGAGCTGGCACTCTGTGTTTTGGTGTGGTGTTTCTAGAACAAAGTAGCCATTTCATGCAGTGTTTCAATGCATGTGCCATCGAGGTCTAGACTAAAAACTGTTTGAGTAACAAAGCACCAAGACATTGTATTTTTTTATATTAGCACTGAGGACCAATTGCCCTGTCGGACCAAGCATAACAAAGCTTTTTATGTAACAAAGCTTTTCTCTGTCTTTCCCTGGCTTGTCTGTGCTACTTCTCTCCTCCATTGTTGTGACAGCACAAGTGCCAGTCAAGTTGCTCTGTATTAAGAAAATAGTGTTTTTATTATGATTTGAATTGTTATAGTTTTTGTCTACCTCAGCACCTAATCTTAGCCTAATCTTAGAAGGTGCCCAATTATTATTTTTTATTTTCTTTATTTTGTTCTCTTGTTGTTGTCAGTTGTATAATTTTTTTTTTTGTTTTTTTGTTTTTTAAATTTGCATTAGAGCTTTGCAAAGGTCCTTTGTCTTTTCCAGCGACAACGTGCTATTTTTTTCCGTGGCAGTACGTTTCCTGTTGAGCTGTGCCACCAATCTATAGCCACCGTCTGTTGATATAGAGGTTGTTCTTTTTTTGTTTCTTTCCATGTAGAATCAGACACATCTCTTTGTAACATTTCAGTGTTTCTCTGATGGAGTGTGAAAAAAAATTAAAGAAAAATAAAAGATTTAATGCTGCAGGTTCTCTTCTCCATGTTGTCACTAAAGTCAATGTTGTGCCTTTGATAGTGAAAATATAAAGAATATTTCTTTTTCTTTTCTTTTTTTTACATCCTACTAACAGTAGATTGTTTTTTGTAGTGGAATTTTTTTGTATTTTTATTTATGAGTCTCATAATAAAAATCAAATCATGATGTTCAGTTGTATACTTTCAATCTGCAGTTAGAAAAAAATAAAAAATGGACTTAATGTTGTCTTTCTTAGCTCTCTTTTCCTGGCTCACGATTTGTTCACTGAATCTTTAGTTATATAATATGCGTATGAAACGGTAGCACCTAACACAAAATAATAACCTCTTAGCTGCTAAATAACCATTGACATTCATATCAGCTGTACTTTGCTAGCAAGTTAGCATGCTAAAATAAGATGGTGAACATGCTAAACATCTCAAGTAAATATGGTAAATGAACTGTTCTTATGTAGAGCTTTTCTAGTCTTTTTGACCACTCAAAGCACTTTTACACTGCATGTCACATTCACACACACAGTCATACACTGATGACAGGGGGCTACCATGCAGAGCGCCAACCTGCTCATCACATGGAGACTAAACATTCACACACAGTCACACACTGTTGGTGCAGCCATCGGGAGCAATTTGGGGTTAAGCATCTTGCCTAAGGACACATCGACACGTGGACTGAAAGAGCCAGGAATTAAAATGCCAACTACCTCCTGGGCCACAGCCGCATCAGCATGTTAGCATTGTTGTTGCGAGCATGATAACATACGGCAATACTTGTTAAACTCAAAGCACCACTGTGCAGAAATACAGCCTCACAGAGCAGATAGCATGGCAGTAGACATCTCTGATACATCTTAATGTGACTCAGGCTTAGCAAAGAGCATTCCCATAGATTCTGCCCTGCTTTACTGCCTCTGTTTGATCATCGGCTGATAGGAATTCAACATAATCCCTTCCTGTAACCTCTCCAGCCCCTGTTGCAATACAACATGAGGTATGCTGGCCAGGCCAAATGAAGCACACATCGTTTCACTGTCAGGTGAGTTTTAGGATATGGAATACAAAAACATCACAGCAATAAGATTAGCTGCAGAGATGGAGACAACATGAATGACAGAATTAGGTTAAAAAAAACTTTTTTGTGGAGAGTAGGTGTAATTGTAGGTCTAATTGTAGGTCTAATCTGTTCATAGTTAGGTCTGTAACAGGGACACTGTCTCTGGAAATGAGATGTTACAAGATGTCAAATCCTGGACTAATAAAACCAAAAATATCTGCATACATACACATATCAACAGGTAAGCTGTAATGAAGATTTTTTAGTTTTAAGCTGAAATATGACATTATTTAATATGTGTGCCAAGTATTTTTACATTTTAGACAGACACAATAACCCCTAGTTACTCCTAAAATAATAATTATATTGTACATACTTCACTGTTTATGTTCTTACAACATCTTTAAACTTAAAGTGATGCAAGAAAGCAAAAAGTAAGCATCTGGATCATTTTTTCAATTTTTAAAAAATCTTTTTGTGATTATTTCCAACCACAGCACCTGACTAAATGCCACTGCTTACTCTCAAACAGCCTGCTGTATGTTTCTACAAATGCTCACAGTTGAAGTACAATCAGCTGTGTAGCGTCACACTCGCCACCTGGCTTGCCTGTACACTATCTTTCCTCACTCATAATGTGCTAATGGTAACAACTGCAGCACTTCAAGCCTGACTGCCTTTTGTCTGTTTCTGCCTCTTGTGCTATAGAGGTCATAAACGCCATCATTAGATATGCAGGGCGTGTGTACGTGTGCAAGTCATTTGACACACTTGCATGATCGTCATTAGAAAGGAAGCGAGCCGAGACGGAAAATGTTCAGCTTTTGCGTGTAGATAGATTGACCTGAACGAGGTTTAGATTAGTGTTTTTTGTGGCAGGTAGTCGCTCATGTCAGGCTCTCTTTTCTTGTGTTTTCATTGCTTTAGCAGCTGAGTACACATGTAGTTTTGTCTCTTTGCTCAATCTAACATCTAACCAGCAGATAGAATAGGTACTGAATGTCTTGTGTTGAAATGTAAATACAGCACTAAAGATTAGGTTAAGAGAAATGTGCTCAGACGCTCCTTTTTCAACTATAAAATGAGAAGATAATCATGAATCTACTGTTTTATATTGAAGGTAACTACAGAGCAGGGGTCAGGATATGTTCAGCCTAGTTAAGCATAAAGACTGAAAGAAGGTGGAAACAGCTAGTTGTTATGAAAAGGAACAGTTTGCATATATACATTCAGTTCAGTATACAAACATTTTGCAGCTTTCAGTCTTGGAGTTTCTCACAAAATGCATTTGCTGATTCAAATTCATTGTATATAACAATCATTTTCATAGGTGGGGTTAGATGGGGCTTTACCATATACCTATTATCACATGTTTGCCACCCAGGGCTCATGTGGAATAGAAACAATATTAACGTGGAAATCCATGCAATTTGTCCATTAAACCTCCGATCTGGCTTATCCTGCTCTCTGTAATTACCTCAACTATGTTTTTTAATGCAGGCAAATTCACAGTTTAGTTGTTCTTAAGTACATATTTTTCCAACGGGTTTTTGAAATATTGTGTATATTGCATATGATACTTAAAATTGGTGTTCAAATGCCAATTTTAGCCTTGTAAAAAACACAACCCCTATCTATCCCCAGCAAGACAAAATCTGTCTCCATTTACAGTATGATATCTTTTAGTGGTTGATGTTGGATTAAGTATGGTGAGACTTCCATGTCATATTTTATTAATATTCATGGTCCCCAGAAGGTGATTTATGATGATTATTGTGCTCTCACTTGTCCTTTAGTGCCACCATCAGGCTTAAAAAATCTCCTTCTGCTTCCCAGAGGGTGAAACCTTCCAAACACAAAGGCGGTACTTAATAGGCAGATTGCACGACTTCCTGCACAGATTAATGCTTCCCAAAGGAAAAACCGTTTGAATTTGGGGATTTAAAGGTCTGTTATATATATATAGTACAATATATAGGGCAAGCTACACAAATTTAGCTCCTTTATTTGTAAGGTTACAATGCTGCAGTCACACCACAGAGGCAGATTGTGAAGAAGAGAAAACCTCCTATACATTAACAATCTGTCATTTGCCAAAGGCGCCAATTAAATGTACTAACAAGGAGGTGTTTTAACACTGATGCAACCAACACATGACACATAACATACTTGGTAGGCTTAGGAAGTAATGTTACATGTATGATTTAAGTAGTTAATGTGCTTAAACATGCTAAATTTCCTGGTAGTCCTCTTTCATGTGTTCAAGTTTCATAATGTGTCAGACTTCCTAATAAAAAGTCACTATCACCTCTGCACTGGTTGCTGAAATTACTTCCCCAATAAAGCTCAACGAGACAAGTCTGTGTATCCAACAAATAAACATCACATCAAAAGTGTCACCAATAGGTCCCAATAATATCACTATATTTGCTCATTTCCTCTCTCTGGCACTCAGATCAGATCTTGACTTCGGTGCATTGAAAACTAATGAGGCAGCTCTCCACTTTCCCCGTTCACTTATGCTCCCGCGTCCAAGTATTAACACCCCCAAAAAACACATTACAGCTTTTTGGACTCTTTTTTTTTTAAAGATTTAGACAGAAAACAAAAACAGGAAATGAGAGAAAAACTCTCATTGTGAGTGGTTTTTGTTTGACACTGTTGCTTTAGTGTGACTTTGATCTTATTTTGGGGGCTATTAGGAAGGAAGGGGCAGGGGTTGGTGAATGGTTTGTCAGGATGGCAAAATGAACAGTGGAGGTCTTTGTGTTGAAGCATGAGGTTTCACCACTGATCTTTGACCCACATATCTAAAGGCTGGATTCTGTGTTGGCAGCTCTAAAGTGATGATCCTTACATTCCTTGTTTTTTTTAGGGATTTGAAATGAAGGTTTTAAATTAAACTCAGCCATGGTTATTGTGACTTCCAGCATCCAATTTTCATTGTTACCCTGTTTTAAGTTGCATGGACAATAATATTCTATTTTATCATACATCTATTATTGGAGTTAACTCTTAATTGCAAATAAATATGAACCACATTAATCATGTGTAGCTCTTGTATCACCTCAGCTATCAACACAGTGAATTGTCCATTGAACCGTTTTATTATGTGATGATGAACAATAAAAAAAAATAGACCTAAATTAACTTGACAATAAACCTGAGGATCCCTGCAGTGGATGAGTCACAGGTTACGTGACTGTGATATTTTCATTTGTGTAATTTCTTAGTTTGCTCAACAAGTAGGTAAATTAAACAAACAAACAAAGGATTTAAGTGCTTCTAACACAGCTTTGCATAGCTTTACTGACAGGAATGCGACCAGCTTGAGATCTATCCTTCAATCAGGCACTAAACTCATAATTGCAGTAAAAGCTATAATAACAGTAGATGTACTTTAGGTCATGAAAGTATTAGCTTAAAGGGGGAACACACACTTTTTAAAACTACTCAAGAAAGATTGCAAAACTACTTTAGATCGGACAACGTGGACTGAATTTAAACATTAAAACGTCTTATTTTAAAGAAATTGGCTTGATTTATTCTTTCATCTATTTAACTTTGATGTTGCCCAATTAGCTTAATTAATTTTTAAAAACTGGCTGATTGATAAATGACATTAATGGTAACACTATCCAATTGGTAGCATGAGAAAAAAATCCTCAATATGAATGCATTATCATACACGTAAAATGATTTTCCTCACAAGAGCAGAAAATGTCAAACATGAGTGAATATCACCATTTTTTTTTTATAGACATACTTTATATTCCACCACTGTAGAAGAAAGTCAGGAACAAAGGGAGCGCTCCTTAGTTAAAAAGCAGCAAGAGGAATCACCTCATGTATTGATCTCTAACAAATTGAGGCTATTGATTGTAAACACATTAATCTAAAATATCAATACATTAGGTGATTCCTTTTGCTTTACTTTTTAACACTATAGCGCGCCACCTTTGTTTCTGACTTTCTTCTACAGAGCAGAGCACCCAGCTGATTTTCAGTTTCCTCATATGATCTCAATATATCCATCTCTTTATTCCATAAGAAAACAGATTGGAAGCATCTCTGTAAGGCTGCCAATTGTATAAATATCTCCCCCGGAGTGTCTCACTGCTGTTGAGTAGAATTGATGCGGTTGTTGCATAGTGCCATCTGCTGGCAGCTGTGGTGAACTGCAGGTGTTATAACACAATGAATGAGCACTGGAGCACATAATTAGCAGGTTTGTGGTAAATTATGAGCAACATGTCGTTACGCTTATTGTGTCTATATGCATATTTAAACATTTTATACATCACATAATGAGATCAGCAACATTTCACTCCACATTTATGAATTTAACTCAGTGTCATTTAACTCTGTTTCAAACATACTTGACATGGTTTATAGTTGTTTCTTGTTGAATGTAAAGTCATAAAATTACACAGATCTATGATTTTTTAAGGAATACCAAAACAAAAGTCAAAATGGCCTTGTCCTATAATAATTTATGACATATTAAATGGACATGTGATGCCATTCAGTGATTATGGATCATTTGTAGATAAATCCTTATTTCTTCAGTGGCCACTTTTAAACACTTTGGGCTGAACATGTATGTGCTACAGACCAAAATCGTTAAAAAAAATGAATAAATCAAAATGAAGCTTTATTAAGTAAGCAATATTATCAATAAATACTGAAAAACAAACTAATTATTTTTTCAATTTTGATTTCATGGTAGCACACTTTATTAAAAATGTAATTTCTAAATCTATTCGAAGAGATACCAGGTTTATTTACAGTTTATTTCTTAATTTAAAACTTGGTTTCACTTTTTTATAATGTGATTAATTTACTGTTTTGCCATAATGAACTTCTGTAGAAAAGTAAAGTGAAGATGGTAAAGGCTTTTTTTTATTAGATGAACAGTTATATGAATTGTACACTGATTATAAGAAAACATGATTCAATTTGCAGTTACTTCTCTTACATTGCATGTTATTATATCAATGTTGTATTCAATGTTTATACAGTAACAACAATTAAATTAAAGCCGCAAGCGGCGATGGCGGGCCCTCGCTCACCCATGCCACCGCGGGGCCTGAGGCATGGCGGGGCTGTGGCGTGAAGCAGAAAGTGAGAAAAAACCTGGAAGGAGGCCAAAAATGCAATGTTTCGTTCATCCAGTAGGGGGCAGTCACAGGTAGTTACACATATGGTCTGGTGTGGTCTGGTGTGTTCAGGCCGGCCACTCATCAGTCATGTGAAGTTTGGAGTGAATTGGACAAAGCATGAAGGAGTTATGAGAGGTTGATGGTTCATCCACCAGGGGGCAGTAGAGTGTAACAAAACACAAGCGGTTGCGTTCACGGTGGGACAGTGATTACACATGTGAAGTTTTGTGGAAATCGCACAATGATGATGTAAAATATGGCACTTCCTGTTTCCACTAGGGGGCGACACGAGTGAGAGCGCCTATGAGTGATTGGAGACGTTGAGGTCGGCACCCTGGACCTGTTTACCAATTTTCATGATGATACGAGTTCAATAAAGCCATCAAAAAGCCAAACGTATTTTCATGGCGAGGAATTGATGGTCGCCGCGTCGCCACACGGACTTAGTTCCTGTTACCACCGGGGGGCGCTATGAGTTACGTGGGAAGTTAATATATCGGGACGTTCAGGGCGGAGCCATCATCATGTCCAGCAAGTTTGAAGCTGATTGGATGAAGTATGTGGGCGTGAGAGCCACTCGTATGTACATGGCGAGCACGCCAAAGTTAGTTGAGCCCTGGCAGACACGCCCTTTGACCTACGGATGCGCAGAGCACAACTTAAGCTCAGCTACGTCTGGAGATGTTGCGTACCTGATTTGAACTTGATCGGGCGAACGCTGTGGGAGGAGTTAATTTTAGGTGGGAAAAATCAAAACCAAAATGGCCGACTTCCTGTTGGGTTGAGGTCATGAGGTCAAGAGGCTTTTTTGCATATGTGGGTATAATACATATGTGTACCGAATTTTGTGAGCATAGGACAAAGTTAGCAAAATTCCCTATGGGCATTTTTGGACTTTGTAGGGGGCGCTATTCCGCCATTCTGCGTCGACCATGTGCGACCACCCAAAAATATCGAATTTCGGATGAGGCCGGACGTCCGTGCAAAAGTATAAGCATTTTCGCATTTGGGAAAGGGGCGAAATTGGGGCACGAAATGTCGGAAGAATAATAATAATAATAATAAACATTACAATTTCAATAGGGCTTTCGCCAGGCGACTTGCAGTCGCCGCTCGGGCCCTAATAAACATTACAATTTCAATATAGCATTTTTCCCCGGGGGTCTTCCATACCACATGATTACTTGATTACTTGATTACTTTGGGGTCACTTGCACTTTGGGGTCACTTGCACGTTGGGGCATGAACAAATTTCAATAGGGCTTTCGCCAGGCGACTTGCTTTCGCCAGGCGACTTGCAGTCACCGCTCGGGCCCTAATAATAATAACAATAATAATAATAATAATAATAATAAACATTACAATTTCAATAGGGCTTTCGCCAGGCGACTTGCAGTAACCGCTCGGGCCCTAATAATAATAAACATTACAATTTCAATAGGGCTTTCACCAGGCGACTTGCAGTCGCCGCTCGGGCCCTAATAATAATAATAATAATAAACATTACAATTTCAATAGGGCTTTCGCCAGGCGACTTGCAGTCACCGCTCGGGCCCTAATAATAAACATTACAATTTCAATATAGCATTTTTCCCCGAGGGTCTTCCATACCACATGATTACTTGATTACTTGATTACTTTGGGGTCACTTGCACTTTGGGGTCACTTGCACGTTGGGGCATGAACGAATTTCAATAGGGCTTTCGCCAGGCGACTTGCTTTCGCCAGGCGACTTGCTTTCGCCAGGCGACTTGCAGTCGCCGCTCGGGCCCTAATAAAAGGTACAAAATTAAATTAAAATCTGCTATACAGAAATATAAACACAGTTATATAAGCACTAATATGCGTAATTCAAGTTCAAAATTGCAGTATATTTTTAACAGATTGTATTATATCAGGTGACACATTAAAGCTTAACATGATTTTAATATGTAGCTCTGCAATTTATCATTTAATCATTTTACTTACAAACATGAAACATGAAAATAATTCAATTATGCACATTTTCAATATATCTACAACTTAAGCAAATGGACATGCAATTCAATGTTTTTCCAAAACCACACTAATATAAATTCTTAGTTTATTGGTTCATGTACAGTAAGAGGAATACATATTTTTAATACATGTTTTAAACAGTAGAAGCAGTGATATCAAAATTTTACAGATAACAGATGTGATGTCAGTCAGTTTTTAGGCTTTTAAAGGTACATATATTTGCTCATAAGTTAACATTCACTTGGGAAGTGGATGAACATTATTTTAAATGGACTTTTTAATTTTACCCCCAACATTTTCTACTGGTATTTTATTACTTAAAAAAAGATCTACTATAATCAGAAGTTTAGGGCTTCTTAGCCACATGAAACATGTAAATTACACATGTATACAAATCCACTCTTCCTTTCTTCTGGTAATTCAGGTAAATGAATGTATTTATGTTTTTTTATAGTACTGCTTTGATATTTGCACTTTAATCATAATGGTGAATAATAATTGATAAGCATGTGTGGCAGTGTGTCAATTTTCAAACCTAAAAGGTTTCAAGCTGGCTCTGAAAAAGCTTCTCAAAAGACATTTACATCTTTGGAGAAACTCAAAAGCAAAAACAAAAAGATGATAAAGAATAGCCTGCTGTTTTCAGGGATTATAGTGGCAAACCCAATTGGTCACCTTTGAATCTGCACACTGTCGACTCCAACTACAGGAGCCGCTCTCTTGTTCCTTAACTATGCGAGTGCCTCCCTGTACCCAGAGCTCCACAGACACACAGAGCAACTAACTCAGATGATCTTAACTTCACGCTCAACCCACTGAGCTTGTGTCCACAGCACTATACAGTACAGCAGCGAGGCTCAGGCGACCTGCCACACCGACCACAGCGTGCCCAGTGTGATGCTGTACGCCACCACAGCCACCAGGTACACTCTGAAGAGCAGCACGTCCAGCACGTAGCCGACCTGCAGCCACTCCTTCGCCACTTCCCGACACCTGTCCCTCTTCTCCAGGAAGTGGCGGATCGCTGTCACTTCCTGCAGGATGTTGTCCATGACAGGTGGGGTGGGGTCTCTGGAGGGGGGAAGGCCCAGTCCGAGCAACCCGCTTTCTCTGTCGTGATGGCTGAGTCTTCGGACTATCTCACAGGTGTGGTGGTGGTGGGTGCACTGGGCTGAAGGACCAGACATGGATAAGCTTCACTTTTATTTGGAAAGGCATTGGAGTATAACTTTTATGGAGGTTTAAAGGGTAAAAGGAGACATAACATGCACATTTCAAGGTTTATATTCATGTTCTGGGGCTCAACTGGAATACATTTATATGATTTATCCTCATTTATTTTCATTCAGCCCTTCTGTTCAGTTCAGGACATTTTAGTTCCTGTCTCTTTAAGACCCTCCTACCAATGAGCTCACACTGTTGTGATTTGTCAGCGGTTCCAGACGCTACATACACAAATGCTCAGTCTCTAATCACATGCTTCTGTATTTATACTTAATATTTTGAGTGCATAAGTGCGTTCAAACTGAGAAGAATGTGGTACACTATGATTGATGTCAAAAAGTTGAGACATTCACCTCAAACTTTGGAAGTTTGACCATGTTTAACATCGACATCAGTCATCATAACTGTATATAAATAACAGAAAAATCACAAAAAGCTTGAAATAGTCCCCTTTAAAGCAAAGGTCTAGCATTTAGGGGAATTTTGCTTGATTGCTGTCGTACCCAACTCAGATTAAATTTGTGATATGTATCTTCCTGCATCAGTAAAGACATTGGATGTGTTTAGTTTACCTTAACCAAAGATGCAAATGTTGTGTCAGTCTGTCAAAACTTCTTCACTCCCAAAACAAGATATCTTGACAACCACTGACCAGATTACTACATTCAGTTGTACATGAGAAATATATACCTCATTCATAATTAGATTTTAATGACTCTTTTTTTACAACTACATTTTTAACTCCCACTTCTGGTAAGACTTGTAGAATAGCCAGATTCTTTATTAAAGGTTGTGTTTAACAAGTGTAGGGGTGTAACGTACACTGCATCTAACTTACTTTAGTGTTGTTATACTGTATATTTGCTGTATCACCTTTTAGATCTAGATGGTGGTTGTAGAGATTTGCATGGCTAGAACTCATTTATTCATCTGTCCTGTCTCCTTAAAATTATGTTAATATGCTAATAAATTGCAACATGAGCTGTGAAGGAAACATAATGCAGCCCAAAATAATGGTTATATAATGAGGAATTAATGTATCTGCAAATTTGTCACTGACAACATATTTCATTTGTTTTCCCATTTGTTCACTTTTTTTCCCGCCCAAGCTGAGCTAACATTAGCCTCTAAGCATCCATCAACCCGCCTTTTCTTTCCGGCAGCTGTTTTTTTTTTCCTGCTGAAACTTCTTCAACCACGGAAGGGAAACTAATGAGTGAAATAAGCTGCTGCAGTGTATTCGGGTTTGATGAGAAACCTGAATTAACTTCTTTCTTAATGGCGCTAGACTGAAAACAAGTTGTACGCTACATGTGTCGACCTCTTCCTTACCCGTCCCATAGTTGTTATCCTTGTAGTGCTCCAGGTCAGACGCCTGGGAGGACAGTCTGGAGCAGAGTCGGTGCTTCTTGTGGATGCAGAAGAGGACTGCAGCTCTTTCCAACACCAGGTATTTCACCCAGTGGGGAACAGGCGGCTGCAGGTCCTGCTTGTGGACCAGACGCACAATCAGCACAGTTTCCGTCAGGCTGATCACCAGGAGAGCCATGCACACCACAAAGTACACACCTAAGGGGAAGGATGGTAGAGTAGAGGACGGGTAAAAATAAGATAAGGGCAGGAAATTATTTAAAAGCATGAAATTGAAACTTCTTAAATGCATCTGTACATGTTTGAGCCTGAATCAAATCTAAAATATGTGAGTGGACAAGGCGAGAAGCCAATGGTGAACGTTAGCAAGAGCCTTAGCATCAAAGGCTACAGCTGTTTGTGGGCATGTGTGAACAATCTGATGTCATCACAAGGAAGAAAGGAAGTAAAGGTAACGTTATCATGGATGTATTATAAGAGCTGGATAGGGATTATCTGCGCAGACCCAGTGGCCATTTGCAGTATTGCAACTAAAAATCCCTCTGCGGCCCAAAATCATTTTCCCTATACACCACAATTTTAAAAGAGACGTCTGTAAAACGTGTGTCTTTCTATCGTGTATTTTTTATCCATGGAGGTTTTGTATGTGTAAAAGCTATTTAAACATCTGTGACAATGTATCATTACAATGTAAAGTCTGTGGGCCGAGCGGTAACTTGCAGGTGGGGCCAGCGGGGAAAACACTACTGCAACTATTCAGTGGGCTGCATAACACGGAAGTAAACCCGGAAGCTAGAAACTTTTGCGCCAGCCAAGCAATTCTCATAGGATTGAATGGGTGCAATTTTTGGTCCAATATCCAGCTTTTATAATACGTCCAGAAAAGTTATAAACAAAGCATTTGGAGCAGGTTGAAGCTTGGGCTTTTGAAATTTTAGAACTTTGACAATGTTTAACATCAACATCCAACACCTTCATAATATAGAAATAACAGAAAATCATGCATGATATGTCTACTTTTAATCCGTGCTTCTTCCGAAAATGGTAGTGTCTGTTATAGGCCTATGATTTAGTGGTAACTTCTTAAGGATTTTGCTGTCTTACACCCAATACATGCTGGGATAGTCACTAGCTCTCCAAAATCCTTGTAAAATCATTGTAAAATTGTCTTTTCCCTTAACAAATCCATCCACATCGTAGTTTACCTTTCTTTCATTTTTCCCCCTTTTTAATGTCACATCAATTTACACAGTTAAAATGAAATAATCATCAGGCAAAATCATTTATAGTACAAAGATGACAGTCCTTGCAGGGACCTTGTTCTGAATGATAGGCAGTGATTGATGCCAGTCACCTATTAGGGGGGTTCCTATGGCGGTGGCAGGCAGAGTGTCAGATACAATGATGAGGAAGACAGAGTAGCCCAGCAGCAAGGTGATCTTGAAGGAAACCCTCTCTCCGCTGTCTGGTGGCAGATAGAAACCAACGATGTCCATCACCATCAGGAAGATACTGGGCAGCAGCAAGTTCACAGTGTAGAACAATGGCCGCCGCCGGATAACCACCTGAGAGAATATAGTTTAATTAGGAAATGTACCTGAGCACCTGGAATACTTTCTGTGCAGCAAATAAAGTTAATAATAATAATAATATTAACAATAATAATAATAAACTTAATAAACTTTATTATAGACCTTTCATATAAGGTATGTAGCTCAAAGTGCTTTACCAATAAAAAATAAAATCACAGCAAATAAACAGGATTAAAAAAATAGTAAAAAAGACAAATAGTTTTTAAAAAAAAAAGACATTCAGAAAAAAATAAGGTTAAAAAAATTAAATAAAAAATTTCAGATGTCATTTATAAAATTTCAGGCATTTCACATATCTTATAGCATAATTAAAGAATGCTTTGCTTCTTATTTTCTTATGGACATAAATTTAAAAACCTCAGCTGTGGATGACCTGAGATCTCGTGAGAGATTGTAAAACGACAGAGAGTCTAGTCCCAAACCATTCAGAGCTTTAAAAACAAGTAAAATAACCTTAAAATCTATTCTAAAAGACTCTGGGAGCCAGTGAAGTGAAGCTAAAACTCTATTCTGCATGTTTGTTTAATACATATAAAAGCAGACATGTATGTAAACAACAGTATTGTGACGGTCTCTCTGCTTTGCTGCTCCTGTAACTGCCGTATTCTGTCTTTAGGTGTGTCTTAGGTTTCTGATTAGCTCGTGCTTTCATCAGCAGGATGAGTCACACCTGAGCCCAATGTGCTTCATATATAAAGCCAGAGAAGCTTACAGTCTAGTCTTTCTCCTCTTCCTGACATGATGTGTTGCTTGTTTTGGTTCTTTTACTTTGTTTCACCACACATCATCCACTCCCTGCATGACTGCTTTTATCTATCTGTTGTTCTATGTTAATTTTGACTACTACATTTACTTTTGCACTACCAAATATCCGTGTGTCTCTCCTTTTCTGCCACAATCTAGAGCCGGGCTGTGATAATATCTAAGCATTCAGTATTTCTGGCCACTGTTTCCAGCTGTAGCACAGGTTGCCAGATGCTACAGAGAAACATTTTCATAACACTACACCAGACTAACCACATCCTAAATCATCCTAAAAAAAGTTATTTAATGCATACACATGGGACTAATGCATCTTCTTATCTTATTCCCCAAAAAGTAAGCAAGAATGCATATAGAGAATAAAGTACAAACATGCCTGTGGGCAGTTTTTGTTATATTTGGACCGCAGTTACTTAATACATTTTACAGTTTGAGTTCTTTCAGGGTTTCGTTTTTTTTTTGCTTTTTATTATAGCGTTGATAGTAGAAATATAGAAGTTAGAAGAGAGAAGAGGGAGACGGGGGAATAACATGAACCACCAAAAGTCCCTGACCTAATTTGAACAGGGAACTTTGTGGTTCTTGGTTACGACTTTAAACCCCTCGGCCAGCAGGCACCTCATTAATTTTGCGGTTTCTCAACACTATTCATGGCCTTTTAAAATTTTAAAGAAAAAGATTTTTCTCCCTCTAGTCATACGCACTCAGTAACTGTCACATTTAAGTCAATCCTTCTCATTTTGAATCTAAAACTCTTGACACACTGCTACTAACAGGGACATTTCACAGCTGATTATGTATTCTTATATAGTATTCTTTCAGGCTGGACTTGCTTATGATGTTTTTTGCATTGTTATGACAGAGTAGGAACACAGTTTTTAATTAAAGGAAGAGAGCAAAGAAGATAAAAAATAAAGCAAGACAATAAAAGCCAGGTATTGAGAACAGTTAAAAGAAGATGCACAATCCCATATTTGTGCTACGTACATAAATAGAAACTTACAATCCTTACTTATATACTCACATGAAACTTCATCTCAGCGTAATAATCGTCATTGTCCACACTGAAGATCTTGTAGTTGGACAGAATATGAAGTAGCTCCCACTCTCCTTGGTTCATGAAGACACTCTTGTCCTCCCTGAGCTCCTCGGGGGTTCGCATCAGGGTGATGTTGATGTCATCAACTGCAGATCGAAACACAACGTCGGGAGCAGTGTGAGACGGCCGTGGCAACAACTTACCCTTCACCTATCTCACGGCTGTCTGAGCACATGTAGCACAGCAGGGGAGAGTTTGTGGATGCACTGAACATAAAGTGCTGTTTCACTTAGGTTTTTTTGGATGAGAGGAGTTAGTCTGGGTTTTTTTGGATGTTATTTTTTATTGCCTTTTGAATATTCCTTATTGCATGTTTGTTAGTGGAAGTGTTTATTGTTAAATCACAAAAAAATATATAGATGTAGTGTGAAAAATCCATTGAGAAATGATGATGGGACAGGCCTAATTTTGGTTAAATATTTTAGTATCCATATTTATTTTTAATTGCAGAACTTGTAAGTAAAACATTTCTAACATTCCTCATCGAGTAATCCCTCTATGGGGAAAATTAAAATGGTTTTGTTATATGGGTCAATGAGGTTTATTTTGTGTCCATGTGGTTTAGTCAAATATAAAGGGGTTAAAATGTGAAAATAAACGTATGAATAACTTGCACACATTCTTTTTTTGTCGACCCAGCATCAAATTTCTGCTTTTAATCCATTTTGAGATAATATATTAGAGGATTATGGCAAAAATGTCTAAGTGGTGTAACCATAAAAACTTTGTTTTATAATTCAACTTGCTTAAAAACACTAAATTTTCAATAAAACACCATATCAACTAGTTTGGCATGATCTTACATTATAACTTTTTATATTAAATAAAGGTAATGGAATACAATTGTTCTAAATATTACATTTAATCTGGGGAATTATGTCAATCAGGAACCATTTACATGTTTTAAATGAAGTAATTATTAGTATAAGTCCACTTAAATACACTGTAGGTGGATAAACTATTTAATATTTATCATTATTTTGTGGTTACACCATTTGACATTTTCAGGAGCATTCAGTCTTGCTTTTGTTTGTTTTTTTAAATGGTGCAAATGCCATTTCAAATGACATAAAACCAACAAAAATACAAAAATTTACATTTTAACAAACCTGATGCTGCTTTTAAAACTATTTTTAAAGATATGTTTTAATTGCTCATCTTGCCAACCCTTATTTGTCACTAACCCATATATTTTTGTAATGGTCAGCTTAAAGGATAATTCCTGTTTATTTTAACTTTGCTCATATTTATGTAGTTTTGTCCATCTTACCTATCCATCGTGGTAATCCCTTTTATTCCCTGTTGTTTTCATTTAATGCAGGTTCAAATTCATGTTCATATACTCACTCATACATGTTTCTAGTAGCAGTGAATATCATTCTGTACGTACTTTGAGACGCTATTATTTCCAGAAAATGTTTGCCCACACACATCCACATAGAGGATGTATGTCAATATGTTGTCATTTAATGAAAACTATTTTAGTAAACCAAAATCTATCTAACATCAAACTCAGAAAAACAGATTCTGGCAGTGACTTTTATTTCTGTATGAAGATTAAAACTTAGAACAAAATGGGAAAATGCGTGAAAGCACAAAAAAAAAAGGCAGTTAAATTATAAATGTGCCTGAAGTAAGAGATGAATGTCTTACTGGTATGAAGCCAGCTCTGGAAGGTGAGGCTGCATTTCTGGACGTCGAATGGAAAGTTGTAGATGTTGAGAGTGCATGCTGTAACAACCTGGATGGGTTTATAGTTACGCACCAGTCCATCATGTGTCACATACACATAAGGTATATCTGGAGACTTTCCCACATCTACACTGCAGGTCAGAGACAGAAATGTGAACAACAGTTTGTTTCAGAGAACAGATAAAAAAGGCTCCGAGCCAACTGAATCCATCTAAATAACAATAGTAACATCGGCGGCTCTTACAACTCATTGATGAGGATGTCAGGCACCCACACATTTGCGGTCGGTAAAGATACTTGTTTAACTTCATCAAAGTCTTCTGGGTTCCAGACGAGGAATTCATCCGTCCACGACTAAAATGTTCAAGAATGGAGGAAGCTGAACAGTGTTATTCTTGTAAAATTGTGTATTTTTTTGCTGCACTGTGTGTATAAACAGAACTGCACCAGGAGTAACTTATTAAAGGATAAAACCATATGTTGTAGGCATACTGTAGAAGTGTGTCACAGTGTTCAATCAATCAATATAAATAAAAATAGATTGATAAGTTACTCATGTTGTAGCTCTGTCTATTTATACTCATTTTACATTAGATCATGTTTTTAAGTACCTTTATTAACACATATATTTATTAATACATATGTAAAGTAAGAGTTTATAATATCATAATACAACAAGTTGTTTAATGTGCCCAATATTTAATAGATAAATAATGCAGTGAAGCGTTATTTATCTGGTGTCTTTATCTCTTACCTGTCTGTACCACACGTATGTTGTCAAAACCTGGTTCTTCTCATCCTGTGTTAAGAAAACGGGAAGAAATTGTTTTATGACATTACACATTCATTAAACCTTATAATCTTATATTCATATGATATTCATAAATATTCATATAATGTCCTTCATATATGTGTAAATAACTTTAAAATGCTTCAACTTGCACCAGTGGGAATATTTGGCACAAACATTTAATCAGATTTGAACATTTTGCCAATAATAACACACAATAATCCAACCAAATATTTTCTTTTTTTCAGATAATCAGTTTGCATCTCTTGCATAAGAGGGAGAGCTACCGGTCCAACATAAACATATTTAATAAGATAAGATAAGATGTTTTTTAATTAATCCCATGATGGGAAAATTTGCAGTATTGCAGCAGTAAAGTGGATAATAAAAACAGAAAAGCATCAATAAAAAAGAATAAAGAACATTAAATAATAAGTATAAAAGCAATAAAAAAAACAAAGGTAGTAATATAACTGAAATCAGAAGTATACCTGAAATACTAATATTGCACCGTAGTGAACAATAATAGAAATGCTTCTGGAAACTTTGAGACACTGAGGCTCAAAAACTAAAGTGAATTCATATCAAGGTGATGCATTAATGCAAAAATCATATTTATCAATTTAGAAGTGTTTTAATTAAAACCAATAATCTCAGATATCTTCACGAGCCATGAAAGCTCCTGGTTTACTGCAAGAATGTCATCTGGTTTGTGTTAGTTTAACTGAATATGCATTTGGGATTATGCACCACTGAAGCACAAAATCAACAGACATGATAAGGGTCTTAAAGTGATTACTGGTGAGGTTGGTTTTACGTATTTCCTAATCATAAGATCCTTCCATAAAGAAGAGAAGTCCCTGTGTCAACGTTTGTGTTTATATGGGTTTTTCATAAATTCATTCCAGCTAATAAAACAGGCAGTTTTCCTCCGAATGCCTTAAAAAAGCTGGATAATAATGTAATGTTCATTTAAAGTGTTACATACCTAATAAAACCAAGTGTATGAGTAATTGTGTAGATGAAATATGGCATATACTGTACTGTACTGTAAAACAATAATTAAAGAGGTGAGCTGGATATAAATAACACTGTGACATTGTTTAACCCTTACATACTGTTCAGGGTCAAATTTAACCCATTTTAACATTGGAGAGCTGTAAAAACACCATATACACATTTCTGCTATAGGTGGACTTTGTCTAATGTGACCCTGAACGTCCAAATTTGACCTGTATGTTTTACAAAAAATCGCTTTTTCAAATCAAAAATCACCATAAAATAGTGATTGCGAATATCTTTTTTCCATATATACACTCTTTATTAAGGACTAATCAACCATTAATTAATAACTAATGGGAATTTATAAATGTGAATTGGTGCAGGGACAGAATATGAACAGTATGTGAGGGTTAATATGACTCATTTGTGCAGCATTAGTAACTCACCACATTGAGGATGGAGTAAACCATGAGGTCAATGGCAACGATAGTGGAAGTCCTCCAGTCTTTCACTGGTCTCACTCCTTTTTTATATCCTGCGCTCAAAAACTCAGACAGACGCACTAAGGTGGCGTTGGCAAAGCGTCCCGAGCTGCTGCTGAGCTTCTTCACTGGAAAAGTTATAAAACATCATTTACAGTTGAATGAAGATGTCAGACATGCAGCACAGTGTTTCTATATCTATTATATCATCAGCAGAGTTATATGTTGCAAAACTCAATTAAAGTTATTGAATTACTGATTATAATTTATAAAAAGGAATCTTCACTGGCAAAAAAAGCTTCTGTATTTTAATGAGATTATTACACACAGATTGGCAGTGAATGACGTGAAAAGAAAGTTTAAATCAAGTATAATAATAGTTTATTTTATATGTTGTGAGAGCCTTATTGTGTGTGTGTATTTCCCTGCTAATGTTAGTATGTTGTGTTGTTGTATTGTTTGATTTATTATCATTACAATTACTAATTTATTTACTTTTGTTTAAATATTTTAAGTTTTAATGCTTTGTGCCTGAGGACTTCAAATACACGATGATTCACCTCATCTGATTATATTTTGAAATTTTGTAGAGAAAAAAAATTAACATGTTAAAATGTTAAAATATAAAATGTTTAATTAAGTGAACAGCTAGCTGGTTCAAGAAGAATACTACAGTATATTGAAATTTGAAATTTCATTGAATTTGAATTTGAAATTTCATTGAATTTGAATTTGAATTTGAATGCAATGAAATGTTTTTATTTAACGTTACTAACTTTTTTCACCTATCAAAGTGTTAGTGTTTATTTTTCTTTATCTTTGCAAGAGTACAGATCAAATAAACGAAACATTTTAAAATCTATATTTTAAAATTATTTATCAGAGCAATGATGTCATTAATATCTAATGGCTTTATTTCACAACTCTGACCAAATAACTATATAGATATTTGCACAACATCCTATTTGTAGTATTACACATTTTGTCTTTTTAGGGATTTTTTTCACCAACTTTATGATATTTCTGACAGCAGTGATGTTATTTTTATTTACCTTTCATGACACTTTAATCTGAGTTATCCACCTAATAATCTTGAAAATACTAAATATTCAAATCTTTTATACTTTATTATATTAATTTGAAGTCTTCTTACTTTCAGAACATCTTAGTTGTAATATTATGATGCCATATCTAATATTTCATTTATTAAACTAAAGAGAAGTAAACCATAAAACCATAAATAAAACACATGGCTAGAATCTACTACTTATACTATAATAATAATGTAAAATTAAATCAAATGTTATGACTAATAATGTATCACACTATAAAACTATTTCAGAAATCTGTAATTTTACACTTTCTCTTGAGAATTAAAGAATGTAAATCACAGTGAAGGGACTGAGTGTAAAACAAAAGCTCCTGTACCTGTGCAGGCTCTTGATGCTCCTTGAATAAGAAAGAAAACAAGTGTTGTCCAGCAGGCTGATGAGAGTCTCATGGTGCCAGTTCACTTCACCTGTGTGTTTTCCCTTCCTGCTGTGGACCTCTGCCTGCTGCTCTGATGAAAAGCCTTGGGACGCCTGATGACCAATATCCTCCATATCCAATCCACTGTATCCATCACTTCACCTCGCATCCACTATCAAAACCTTGTTAGGGTCACTCAGCTCCTAAGGGTTTATCCATCTGCTCTGACGCCACTCGTTCCTCGTTCAATAAAGCAGCAGCAGCAGCATTGTGGAGATAAATGGATCTGAGAATAATGCAGTAATACGAGCTCTTGTGAGCGGATCGTATGTCATGTCTGAGCAGTCATTTAATTAAGTAATTCAACATCAAGTCAGTATATTACAGTAATCTGGAACAGTTAAGAGACTTGGTCTGGTTAGATGATTGGGACTCAGCATATAAATTATTTAGTGTTTAATTTTAGTGGATACTTGATCTATTGATTCCTGAAGTCAAAAATCATATTTACTTTTTAATGTGTCTACACTTATTTATTTATTTATTTATGCGTCAGTCTGTGTTATTTGTTCATGCTGTGATTCTGTATCATAAGGGCAAATAATATTGTCCCAAAAGAGAAGAATAGTTAAGAAACATTTAGAAAACAGTGTCAACTCGCTTAAAAATCTCAGCATTTTAAAGTCATTTATCATATCAAATTTAAACTGGACACAATTGCATATTTTTCCACTGTAATTCCTATATATTGAGAACCCATCGAAGGAAGTTCAAAGTTGCCAAAATCAAAAAATGTTTTAAATTTTTGTTTGTGCAAAAATCCAATGTTCATGTTTTTAAAGACATAATTAAATTTCACTGATAAATACACAAATACACACATTACCAAAAGTATGTTGACACCTGAATATATGTGTGATAGTTGAACATGTCTTCACAAAACATCTGGCTTTTATATTAAGATTCAAGGTTAATTTTACTGTCTTTATAAAACCATACAGCAGAATAAAACTGTTATCTGACAATAAGCAATATAAAACAATACAAACAGATATAATTACTAACAATAGGTCATGTTAAACATAAATAAGCTAAGCAATATGAATAGCCATACAAATAAAGAGTTGGACAAATATTATATAATTTAAATAAACCGTTAAACAATAAGAAAATAGTCAGCGTAGTTGTAGCAGCACATAAAATAAATACTAAGAACTAATGCTAGGCTTTTACAGTAGAATTAGTGAGCTGTGCCACTGATGTAAGGCCAATGTTTCAGTGTTTCAGTTCATCCCAAATGTGTTGGATGGGTTGAGATCCAGACTCTCTGCACGCCATCTAACTTCTTCCACACTAAACTGAGAAAACCTATTTATCAACCATGTTGAAACAGGAAAAGATATTTCCCAGAACTCGCTTATCTAAAATATAACTGTATGCCATGGCAATTAGATTTCCCTTCATTGGATCTTATGTGCCTAGTTCTGGACTGGGATGTCCATATACTTTAGTAGTACAGTGTAATTATCAGTGTACTCCAAAACATAACAATATATGCATAATTAAATAGGAAGAAATTGGTTGACCATGTGAAAATAAAAATGCAAGGTGTCTTTCCTGTTTACCTTATTTGCCCTGCAGTGTGAGTGAATTTGCACTTGTGAAAATAAATGTACAGTATTCCAGTTGCATGTTATATTTGGACTTGTTTTTCGCCATGTCTATAGCTGAATAATAGTTAATGTTCAGAAACTTAAAAGTAGATATAAGAGCTGTCAGTCATCTCCTTTTTCATTGTCCAGTTTTGTCCCAAACACTTGTAAAAACACAATTTCCTGAGCATCAAATCACATAAATTAAAACCATGAAGAATGTACACAGATGTATTAGGAGGTGTACTTCAAACACAGCAGTTTCTGAAAGCTGGTGCACTTCAGAAATAAAAAAAACACAGGATCAGGCTTGGTTTTACTATGTGAGGCTTTTATTCTCACTTAGACATCATGTATTATCGTCACAAAATTACCAACGTGCAGTTTAAAAGGCTTTGCTTTTATTTAAAAAAGAACAGATAACAAAGGTGAAACAGTACTGAGTAAACACTTATTCTTCAGCTCTCTTACAGAACATCATGTAACCGAGTCCACACTGGATGAAGAGGTTTACAGATACTGTGAAAATTACATTAATACCGATCCTTCCACCGACAAGTTCTCTCTGACGCACTTCTGATATTCCTATCATCACTATTAGGGGAACTAGCAGGGAATAGAGACACGGCAGCTGAGCTCTGAATGGGTTTTATTGATCTATTTTGTGGCAGTCAGATGGAGATTAAAGTATGAATACAATATCATAACATCACACTGGCGCTAAGGGTTTTTCTCTAGAGGGGCCACGTCGTTCTGCAGTATCTCTCTCTCCGGAAAACATCATAACACACTCGCTACACTAAAGTCCCTGTCATGATATGATGTCGCTATAAAGTAGGAATGCAATATCTAGAGGTTATGGAAACTGAATATTAAAGGTTTCACACAACTTTGATTGTATTTTTTTATATTTTCCTACACCCCTTAAGGTCTTAGTCACAGATGTGTAGGACCAAAAAGAAAAGAAAACCAAAGGATTTCACACATTGTCCATCATTAATCCATCCAACACTGTGTCACTAAAGTTAGTTCAGGTCATAGACAGTGTAGTGATAAGAAAATGTATTTATATGGAATTAATAGCTAAGATCAGGGAACATGGAAATATTGCTAAAAAAGACGATTAAATAGGGTTTAAACAAACAAGTTAGCCAAACTAATATGGAGCGATCAGCATTTTAACTACCTGTACTTTATCTTTGACCAACCCAGTTGCTAGCATTGCAATTACAACCATTTTCTGTGTAATGGGGGATTATTATCAACATCTTGAGTGTGCTCACTTGCAGATTTAGCTCCAAATAAAGTGATAAAGTAATTACAAACTGCACGATCGTCAGACTTTGTTGTAGTGATGTCACAGCAGTTTTGGTGTCTACAATGTCAACATATAAGAACAAAGTTTATATAAACCAGAGCAATCCTACAAAAGCATCTGTGACCAACACTAGCATATAATATACTGTACATTTTATTATTATTTTAGTATTAAGTATATTTTTATGTTCACCTTCATATTGTAACACAGCTTTTAGACTAAGTGCAGCATATGGAATCACTGTAAATATGTTAAAACCATAAAGTAGAGTATTTAAAAAATGAATAAGTCTCTGAATGTGCGTTCAGGCGAAGCTCCAGCTGGCCCAGAGCAGCATCAGCGTACCAGTGTACAAGCTCAGAACAAACAGGTAAAGGCGGAAGAGGAAGCAGTCGAGCTTCAAGCAGAGAGCCAACCAATCAGTCTGAGCGGAGGACTCGCTGTCGTCCTGGGATAAAGCCAGACGGAGGGAAACCAGCTCCTGGAGGAGCCACTCCAGCCCTGAAGGAGCATCCTGGATCTCATTCAGGGACAGCAGATCCTCCTCGATGGAGGTCTCGAGCTCATAATCTGTGAGAAGATCAAGGAATCTGGTGTTTAAACAACTACCAATCCATGCCGCTTTATGAGATTCAAATTCAGACTCTATTTATCCAAGACGAGCGATACAAAACAACACAAGAAATAAACACTTGAAGTCCTCACAAGTTTAACCACAAGTTTAAGTTTAAAGTTTAAAGAGTTGGCCTACATTTCAACAACTACTATCGGCATTCAGCAGCTTTAAAGCAGAAGGAATGAAGGAATTAGGCTGGAGGTTTGTTTTCCTAAGAGGTGCATGATAGCGCCGGTGTGAAGGCATTAAAGAGAAATCACCACACAGACACATTGTCAGTTTGACTAATAAAACATTTGCTTTTTGGACTACATGTTTCTAAGAGAGAGAGCACAATGATCTTGCAGCAGACTTTAAGACATTCAGACTATTCTTGTCCTTCACAGACAACCATGCAGCTATCATGTACCATTTATCATGACAATTTTTAACATCCTCATGCCTGATACCAGTATTTGAAAACAGATCTTTGATATAAGACAGCATTAAACAATAGCACACTCTGCATATATCTCTGAGTTCGTAGCGTACCTGCGGTCTGGTTGATGTGATCGAGGGTTTTGGTGGAAGTTAAAGTGCTCTCCGTCAAGCCGTGACCAGCGGAGCCGTATTTGTCCAGCAGAAAGGCAGACACCGACATTTCCTTGACCTCCTTCTCGCTGTGGTGGAGCAGCTTCACCACCAGTATAGACTTGATCAGACTGAGCATCAGCATGGCCATGCACACCACGAAGAACACGCCTAGAGCACAATGGGAAAGACAAAAAAACACAGGTTCATCCAGTTATTGGAGGACATGTGTTGCTCAGTCAACCAATAATGCTGTTCTTTAATTGCATCATTGCCTTAGTCTATATTTTTTTTACACACAAAGAAGCTTCTTCCAGAATTTCAACTTCTTTTACTGTGTTTCCATCAATAAATCCTTGTGTTGTGTGTCAGTCTGAACAAACAAACAGAGAACGTTGAATATTGGCTATTTTAACATATATTTTTAAGGTTTGTTATGTTCAGAATACACATCCATACTTTACACATGGGGATACCTGTGTGTATGTGTGAAAGTGTTACTATCATCAGTGTGTAGTTGGTGCTTTGTGTGCTTATTTAATGATGGTTTGTGTGACTGTATTGATGCAAAAACACTTTTTTTTTTAAAAGTTTGAAGAGTTTTGCAAGAATAGTTTGCTTTTGTGAGAGATGTAGAATGTTTGGATGGTTTGGTTAGTGTGTAGTTTTGCACAAATGGCCTATAGAATAATTCACTTTATGAATGCACTGTACAGATAACAGGCACACTCGCACTTTATATCCTTTAATTATGACTATTTTAAATCATGACTTTTATTCAGGCCCATTCATTCATTCATTTTAGATTTGCTATGTTTTCATTTTTCTTCCACTATTTTTTGTTGTTGTTGTCTTTTAAGGGAAACAATATTTAGTTTTCTTCTTAGGTATAAAAGTGCATAATGAAAAAATGACCAAAAAAAAGAAATCTGAAATGTGAATCTAGTTTCAAAGATCATGTGCCTAAACAATCAGAAAAAAAACTGTAAAGAGGAGAGCTTATCGTGAGCAATCAGTAAGCCCTGTTTGTATTTCTATTTCATCATTTTGGCACAGACATCACAAACCAGATCAGGCTGGTAGATGAAAATTTACTTATGTCATTCTGCAGGAATTCACTTGATAAAATGAGTCCTCCACTGAGTTTCATTTTGCATGTGTAGTGTACACCAACAGATGAAAGTAGAATTAAATTGGGTGTAAAAATACAAACCCAACAGTAATCCCAGTTTCGTACCTATGAGTGGCGTTCTGACAGCAGTGGCGGGCAGCTCGTCTGTCATGTTGACTCTGAAAAGCGTGTAGCCCAGCAGTATGCTGATCTTGAAGGCGATGCGTGTGCCGCTGTTCAGAGGCAGGTAGAAGCTGATCACATCCACCAACATGAGGAAGATGCTGGGGATGAGGAGACCCACCACGTACAGCAGGGGGCGCCGGCGGATCAACACCTAAATGAAGCATGAGTGCAGACAGCTGAGCTCTGATGGACACTTCTGTGATTTATTCAACTACATGTCCTGAAATTTGACAAACAATACTAAATATAATTATTACAAGAACTGAACATATTTGCATTTCTCTTTAGTAATATCTACCTGGGCAAATAATTTGTTTTTTATTAGAGGTTTGGCATTTCCGTCTCTAACATTTCTGCCTCACATCCACCCCAATATGATAGAAGTGAATGGAAATGATTATCCATTATCCACAGAACACATTGTCAGATTAAACAGAGGATATTTTTTTGCATTCGCTCGTTTTTTTAGTATTTCACCCATCTCAGGTTATACTTTAAAAACTAAAAATCACACTTAATACGCTTAAAATAATCTAAGAACACTATTAATAGCATTTGAATGCAATTTTTCTATTGTTAGCTATCTAATAAAACTACTTTTTTTAAATAAGCTTTCAAGATGCTACAGCTCCCAATTCAAGTTTTTTAAACACAGTGATTCACACACAGTATAACACATCATTGTAATGGTTTCTCCCTTATGCAGGATATTCATGTCTTTTTCCCCCTATATCTCTCCAATTAACTGTCTAATAAACAATGTAACTACATAATAAGTTCCAGCTCCCTGCTAAAGCAAAAACAGCATAAGAGTATTTGCATT
Source organism: Scomber scombrus (assembly GCF_963691925.1). Classification (NCBI taxonomy): domain Eukaryota; kingdom Metazoa; phylum Chordata; class Actinopteri; order Scombriformes; family Scombridae; genus Scomber; species Scomber scombrus. Next base: position 17,350,103 of record NC_084983.1, read on the forward strand.
TTGCATGTTATAAAGCACATATTGCATCATGTAGATATAATAATTGTGTGGATGTGTTTGCTTGTTTGGTTGTAAAGTGCTTGAACTATGAAAATTGTTGCTTCCAGCTGTGTCATCTCACATCCTTTTGCTTCATGCAGATCTTTCTCACATCCCTCAGTTTTATTAACAATCAACATTTTCACGAAAAATGGGAATAATGTTCCAGCTGAAAACCTCTCATTGGACATATCTACCTTAAGCGACAAAACCGCCACACTACAATAATATCCCAGTGAGCCATGAAATGCTCCTTTACCCCCCCCAAAAAAAAAAGCCTTTTGCTCTTTGAGCTAAATAAATAGCAGCAGCCCTCCCCACTCTCCACCTGCAATGGGGCTGTGAGGCCATTTTCTTCACTACTAACAAGAAGTCCATTGATCAGGCAGCCACTGAGACAGTCTCATTATGGTTGCTCACCCCACCCTGTCTATCAGCCTCTCTCTCTATCTGTCTCTTTACTTGCCAGAAACAGCCTCGGCCTCATCATTTGGCATTAGCTCACTAGCCCGATCCATGAAGGTCGCAGCCAATTGCTTTACACTTAACAATTCTACTGCACAGGGGTGGAGGGGGGTAGAGAGGGGGCTAAAACACAGAGGACCACAGTTTAAAGCTCACCATCGATAAGCAATCACAGCCATCACAGTGCAGTTACTCGCTCACTAGGAATTGCTTGTTTCACAGCAGTTGCACCTCAACAATAATAATAATAATACTAACAATGATTTTCTGTTATATAAAGACACAATTAAAGCTTTTTACTGTCTGATTTTACTCATTTCTTCACTTACATTGAACTGGATGTGGGCGTAGCCGGTGTCGTCTTGGTGCATGTGCCAGTAGTGTGAAGGAATGGACAGCAGCTCCCATTCTCCATCATTCATGAACTGCCTCTTATCATTAGCGATGGCCTCTGCACTCCTCCACAGAGCCAGGTCAATTTCCTTCACTGCAGAGGAATAAAGAAGATAATGAAGGATTTAAAAAAAGAAAGAGAGAGACAGACAGTAAAGGCAGTAAAATATCTGCTTTATATGTGTTTAATGTTCATCAGTCATTTTGCACCAGTAAGAGGAGAGTTTATGGATTTACATGGAAGTTTTTCTCCATTGCCAGTTCTTGTGTCTGTAGTTATTTAATAAAGCACTGCAGGCCAGGAAAACTGAATTTCCTGAGCACATTATGATGTTTTCCACCGTGCATTCACAGAAAACAGGACAGGAAACAGACCTGAGTGAAGCCAGCTACGAAAGGTGAGGCTGCAGTTCTGCTTGTCGAATGGAAAGGCGTACATCTCCAGGCTGCAGGCCAGCACCACCTGCATGGGCCGGTAGTTCCTCACCGAGCCGGAGGAGTTGACATAAACGTAAGGGATTTCAACCGACCTCCCCTCATTGACACTGAAAAGAGAGGAGCGGTAAGGTGAGGCACGGACAACAGGGCAGAATATGACACCGACCTCTTTACATAACTGCTTTGGCCATTTGGCGGTCCACATGCTCACATGTTTATCATTGCTTGATGGTTTTTAAATATACTTTTCATTAGATCTACTAAGACTCAGTTACAGTGGAGGGATTGAAACAAAAATATGGCCTCGGCACTAAAAGGTTGGTAAGATTTTTACTGGATTTGAATCATTTGAGCAGCTGAAGTCTCATATTAGCTTCTAATAAACTTGTAAACAGAAGAACAGCTGTGTTATGAAGCTGGAGAGGTTGGCAACTATTTTCCTAGTTGCAAACTGAGCATAAATAAAAGCACAGTGTCCTTCCCTTCAACTTACCAAATTTGAAATTCACAATGAGGCTTAAAGCATGCTTTTGCTCTTCACATTGATATAAAAATCTCTTTTGTTGAAGGAAAAAAATACTAATTTGAATAGTTTGGGCAGCTGAGATCTCATATTAGCTCCTAATAAACTTTCAAATACATTTGTACACAACTGCACAGCTGTGTTATGAAGCTGGAGAGGTTATTGTCTATTTTCCTAGTTGCAAACTGAGCATAAAGCACAGTGTCCTTTCCTTCAACTTACCAAATTCGAACACCAAAGAATGCAAGTTTGACCTGCTTACAAAAAAAAGGCCTATCATCCTCTTTGATACTCTCACTGGACTATTGACAGAAATGTACACAATCTATTCATTTTTGCATCAATGTGACAGTTTGATGCACACACAGATGGTAGATATTAGGACTGGTACAGGTTCTCTGCAGAGTTTAATGACATTAATGGAGACTACAGCCTGCTTATAACCCTCGCTGGTAATTCTGAAAGACAACACAGACTGCACACTAATTGTTTCAGTCATTTCTTACAGCTCACTAATGATAACATCAGGTATCCAGATGGCATCGGATGACAGGGAAATCTCATTGATGCCATCAAACTCCTCTGGATCCCAAACCAGGAACTCATCTGTCCAGACCTAAAAAGACAAACAAAAGGAAAACAAAAGTCTTTTAAAGAGAATAAAACATCTTTTCCTTTATATAACGAGTAACAAACACTGAAGAGTCACCTACCTGTCTGTACCAAATACTTGTAGTAATGCTTTGGGTCTTTCCATCCTGGGAGAAAGGAGAACGTCTTAATGATAGCTTTTTAATAATAATACTAATAATCTACCATCTATACTATAAATGCATTTATATTAATGTCATTGTGGGGAGTCAACAAATAAAACCATCATATAAATAAACCATGCATGAAACACTGTGTCTCCATATTGTGGAGTTATTGTATTTTAAATGTTGGGTAAAATTTGTTTCATGTCATAATCTAACATCCACGATCATTAGAGGATCAACTTTTTTGATCCTTTTGACACCATGATTGTTGCTCCAGCGCCACCTTACTAATGGAAAATTGTTATTTTTTAAGGCTCAAAACACGTGTTCACACCGAAGCGCATTTTATAATAATAATAGTAATAATAATGCATTTTATTTACGGACACCTCAAGGACACTTTACAAGACACACATACAACAACAAGAGTACATCAAACTTAATTAAATCAGAAAACATTGAAGTGGAAGTTAGTACAATTTTATACATACATAAATAAATATATTGTAATGAATGTGATTTCATAGTCAGTGCGATTTTAGAAGTGGTATAATTGCATGTAAGAGCCATACAGAGATGTAAGTGGAAATGAATTTACCCTGTTCAGTGTTATTACTAACATTTATTATACTGTACAAAGTAATGAAAAGCTTTTACTTCATGCAAATAAAGGTGAAATAGAGGCTGCACAGTGATCTGCCAAAAACACACACAAAATGCAATAATGCCTCAGTGGTTGGTCTGAAAGTTTTGGGTTGTTTTTTTTTTACCTGCACTGGATAAATGTCTGGCGAGGCTTAACACATGCTTTTGCTCTTCACATTGATATCAAATCTCTTCTTTAAAGGAAAATATGAATACTAATAATTCAAGCAGCAATGTGATCATAGCAGAGAGTCTTCAAACTTTACATACCACGTCGAGGATAGACTGCAGTATGAAGTCGATGTAGATGGTGGTGGGACTGGTCCAGTTGTGAACAGGTCGAACCCCACAGTCGTATTTCCTCAGCAGGGTTCTGGTCAGCTGGTTCAGAGCTGATCTCTTCGGCTTCTCTGGCACACATTCAGCCACATGGACTAAAACACAGGAACAGATTACCAACTAGGCAAAACTGGCAACTTCTCAGGTTGAATGTGTGATAATTAGTTTGTTTATTAATTGTTCACTTTTTGGTAAGACTGTATGAACGTTTAAAATAGAATATAATCTGAAATGGTGTCATTTTTTGGGGGTGGTCTCCCTGTCAGGTAAATGCAGGGTTTATTGTTAACTTTGCTGCATATCTAATCCACATTTTAGGCCTTCAAATATAAATAACATCACATTTATGTTTATACACAGTTGCTATGAGTTAAAACATCTTCTATTTTAATATATAACTCTAAAACTCAACAGCTTTTATACAATAATATGAATTTATTTGCTTATATTGGTGTTTTTTAATGGGCCAAAAGAGCATTAAAACATTTTATTTACAAATGCATTGATTTTAGTTTAAGTGTCACATGAAATTTGATGCTATGGTTAAAAAATAGACCATTAAACTACTGACATTAAATCTGTAAGAGAGTGGCACACTGACTGAAAAGCAGTGAGTACTACAAAATCTGTCACAATGTAAAACAACACCATAAAAAAAGTTGTTAGAAATATATGAAAACTCTGCAATAACTTAATTGAGAGTATTTCTGTCTTACAAATAAAATAAATAATCCATCCTTTTTTTCTTTTTTTAGGAAATAAATGCATTTTTCTGATCTTTTCTTGTAGCCAAAGGAAGCATCTTACCTGAGAATAACAGCAATAGCCAAATGACAGACATCAACCTTCCAGATAACAGGTGTCAGATCCAAAAATGTGTTATTTTAACACACAAAAATAAATATATATATATCCACAGTTTCATCACATAAGTTGAACAGAAGCAGTACAGCGTGTAGGGGAAGAACAATGAGCAGGGTTGTGCCGACATTTTGGTTGCACTGATATTGATTTTCCACTGCCCGAGTAAGGTGATACATATAATAATGAAACACACCAGAGAGGAAACTCCCTGAGGGTTTGTTTAGTGCGAGTTCATTGCTTCATTACACAGGATCACAGTCACAGGTTATTGAAAATGTTTTGGGTTTTCTTTACATGAAAGAGAGTCTGTTGTCTCCTGCATGTTCATGGTTAAATGTCTTAAAAACTGCTACTTTCTTCTTCCTGTTTTATTTTGTGTCATGCAAAAGTTAGTTTTATTTATAAAGCTCAAAACAAACCAACATTTCTCAAAGACATTACATATCAAGATGATCATGATCAGAATGTGTTTAAGGACAATGTGTTTAAAATGATGCTCAAGAGAAAGCAGAATATTTCCATTGATGGGATGAATTGAAGTATTATAGTTTTCAAATGAAGGAGCAATTAAACACATACTATATACACATACAACACATGACCAACCTGACAATCCAATCTTAAATCTGGACTTTCAAATATAAATTGAATAATCTTATTTCTCATCTCAATACTAACCCAATGCTTACCTTAATTTACAACAAATCTTTAATACTTACTTTTAGATCTTCCCTAATACTTACCTTTTTTACTTACCTTAAGACTAAACATAGAACTTACCTAATACCTTTATACTTTCCATTTAATCTTTAATCTTTTCCCCTTATCCCTCACTTAATACCTACCATATACTTCAAAACCTACTAATGCTTAATATAGGACATATTCTAAATAATGCTAATAATAATAATTGTTTTGTGTCTTTTAACTACTCATTCTAGGTTTGTTTTATGTAATTTTTAATTCCTATTGATCTTTTTAGAGTCAGTCTAAGTTCCTATTCAGCAAGAACAACAACAAGTCTCTGTGGTAATCATTGCAAACCATAAACTGTGATTTCTTATTTACTAGAAACTGATGTGTGAAGAAATCTTGTTATATTAAGTTCTTCTTTGTTCTGTACAGTCTGTTATATGAATCATCTACATCTGAAGAGCTGCTCAACATTATATTCAGCCCCAGAAGCCTTTTGTGGTATAACAGTGAGGTCAGTAATAGTTCAAATCTGCTCGCTCCTCTCTTCTTCTCTGCTGCCTCGGCTATCTGCCCCTGCCTCCTCCCCAAGATCTCCATCCTCAAATCAAGTAGATATCTTTCAACGTTACAGTGTTTTTAGTGACAAAGTCCCTGTTTTTTTGTTACTATACTTCCGCCACAGCTCAACAGGGAAACACAAACAGGGAATTTGATGCTAAGAAGACTGTAAATGTGGAACATATAATATTGATATGACTAACTCAGACTGCTGGAGCTGAATAGAAGCATCACATCTACTTTTAAATGACTGTGTGGACACATTGTGGATTTTGGCCTCCATCACTTACTTTGAAAGCACATTTGACACTGACATATGTTGCTGTTTTTTTATATATTGTATTTAAATCATGATGTGGGCTTATTTGGAGCACACATGGAGCTTAAATGGAGTCACAGTACAAATTAAACCCACTTTATTAATCAAATATCTTTATTTTATATTCCAAAATCTACATGAACTAATGAATACATTTTCAAGTGAGAGATAAATGTTGCTTTATAAGAAATGATCTCCCTTATAAATCATGTCAGTATCCATGAAAAACAGCTGAACTTAGAAGTTGGTGCTTAATGGGAACACTTACCCTAAAAGTTGAACACATTCAATAGGAAATTAGAAAAGTACTCAAATGTAATAAGTTACATTACTTTGATTAAGTCATTGAAATAGTTACATTACTTATTACATTTTAAATAGGCTAGTGTAACTAGTAATCTGTAACCTATTACATTTCCCAATCTTGATCTTTATTATGTTACTTCCTGTGTGTTCCCCTAGACAATAAAGGTCGTAATACATTAAATAACTAATAATAATGTAAAAAAAAAAAAGTCATTAAATCATCTTACAGCCTGTAGAGGACATCCTGCAAGTCTTTCTGGTAAAGATTTGAAACTATTTAAATTTGTCACACAAACTACCAACCGGAAGCCTCTGTTACGTTCAGTCATTCACGTGCACGCGCGTGTCTTGACAGGTGAGCGCGCACAGCTGGCTGTTCGCTCTTGGCTTTTGACAGATGGAGTTGGTTTGAGTCTGGCAGAGGGCTGAAATCTTAAAAACAGCAAGGAATTCAGGGTTTTTTGTTTGTTTGTTTTTCTATCAGCAATGAAAACTGAACTGACTGAAAATGGAGAAAACTCGACAAACTCGGTGAGCTCCAAAAAAGGATGACATAAAAGTGACTAACCTTAAACACTAACCCCTCTGTTTGCGTGTGTGTATGTGTGGAGCCCAGATCTACATTTAAAAAATCTGCTATTTTAAAGTTACCATACTTATAGTTTCATGTATATAAGTGGTAGAAAAAACTTGAAGTATATATGAAATTTTTAGGACACACTTGTGAATTCGGCACAGATAATATACACCAAAAATTATTATTTATTTTAATAAAACTCAAAACTAACCCTAACCCTAACCCTATCCTGCATGTGTTTTAGCTAAATATGATTATAAGTAACACATATATCACCTATCTTAGACTACCAATCAATTAAATAGTAGCCAATAAATGTATAAACCTTAAATATGTATATTTTCCCCCTTTTTCTGACTTATATTCTTATTAATAAGAACTTGCTCTAGGTCATAACACTGACACTGAAGTCAGTATTTGGCTCAGCAGCCTTGCAATCTATCAATAGGCCTGTTATATTATTCCAACTGTGGGCCTTACATGAAGCCAACAATTTAAAGATGATATGAAAGAGAGGGAGGAGAGAAGAGGGGAAGGGGAAGAGAAGGATTTACATCTGTGGAGTTATGTAATGTCAGAAAAAATCTGTGCTGTATTTGTTTGCCTTCGTTTTTCCTGTTTGGTATTGACTGTACGGGGCTTTGTGTGTGTGTGTGAAAGAGAGAGAGAGAGAGAGAGAGAGAGAGAGAGAGAGAGAGAGAGAGAGAGAGAGAGAGAGAGAGAGAGAGAGAGAGAGAGAGAGACCCAGTGCCTTTGTCACTCAGGTCTGGTGGCATGGTGAGTGGAATGATAAACAGAGGCTTGTGCTATCCATGTCAGTAGCCCAAAATAGAGACTAACCAAGAGGGTCTCAGATAGCCCCCCGACTCCATATAAGTCTGGTCAGCCTGGACTGAGCTTCCTGTGTGTGTGTGTGCATGAGTGTGTGTGTGTATGAGAGAGAGAGAGATACAGTGAGAGATGTCCACCTGCTGTTGGGGTAACGGGCTTTATATAGCACATGTCACTCAGCAGAGTCAAGTTATTTTTTTACTCTGTGAGTCAATGAGGTGAAAACATTTGACGGCCTGTGAGAAGTTGTGTTTACCCGTCTTAACTGTGGATAATGATGTAGTGAGGTAGCAGCAGCATAAATACTTCCCAATACACTTTTTAAGTTTAAGTTTTTAAAGAAAATACTCCAGAATTTGTTAAGCTCATGGATCAAATATGGTCCTTATATGCTGCTTTTTTGAAATCTCACTTACTTTTGCTGCATTTTAACCCTAACCCTAACCCTAACCCCCCATCTCACTTACTTTTGCTGCATTTTAACCCTAACCCTAACCCTAACCCCCCCCCCCCCCCCCCTCTCTCTAAACTCAGCCAACATGTGCACCTCATATGAGTATGATAGGTTGGCATTCAGGTATTTGTCCTTTGGCTCCATAAACTCCCAATGTGTCTTTTCACAGGCTATAACTAAGGCTTCACATGACCCATTATCCTCAAAGTGTCCACCAACAAAAACCTGGATATCCTCCTGTTACCACAAGGGTTAAACCTGGCTTACGAAGGCTAGTTTGAACATCTAAATTAGTAAATCTACTAGACATTGGGTTAAAAAGCTAAAATAATTCCTGTCATGTCATCTAAATCCATATTTTATCTAATGGATAGCAAACATGTGGCCCAGTTTTGTCTGTTCGGTCACCTCGGATACGAGTCAAATGCAGGGGCGGATCTACGAGTTGACAAGATCCGGGGCTTAGCCGAAAGCACTCACAACCTGGATGATTCACATGCACAGAATTTAATTTTACATCATTGTATGACTACTACAAACATTAATAGCAGTAGTAGTGATTTATTTTGGTCCTTACTGACTAATGCACATAGAAATAAAAATAATAAGACATTAAATCTTAAAGGAAAACACAAATATATTTACATTCATTTTTAACTATATTTCATTTTAAACATGTCCTCAAAGGTTTCACTCTTAATCACAATTGTTGACGGATTAAAGTGACTTTTTTAGTGGTTTTTTTACATAGATTTGGGGCTTTTGAGAAAACATCCAATCTATCACACTAACCCTAATGTTGGCGTTGCTTGAAGGATTTCAAACTTGATTCATTTTTTTCTTTTCTCCTAGCAGAGCGAAATGCTGATCAACCAGCTGAGGGAGATCACCGGCATCCAGGACTCACAGATCCTCTACAGAGCTTTGAATGTGAGTCAATGCACAATGCAAATTAATGAGTGATCTTTATACACCATAAACAAACCAAATATCAAACAGAAAGTAATAAAACAAATATTAAATTAGTTGGTAGAAGTGTGTAATCCAGTCTTTATAATCACCTTTAACTAAAAACTGCTATCCTGCTTTACTTTTATTATATTACTATGTGGACATTAATGTTTACATGGCACTTTTCTAGTCTTTTTGACCAATCAAAGCATTTTTACACAACATGTCACATTCGCCCATTCACACATATTCATACACTGATAACTGGGAGCTACCAGGCAGGGTGCCAACCTGCTCATCAGATGGAAACTAACATTCATACACAGTTGACGCAGCCATCAGGAGCAATTTGGGGTTAACTATCTTGCCCAAGGAAGCATCGACATGTGGACTGGAGGATCCGGGAATTGAGTTGATCCTCCAATTGGTGGACGACTCCTCTACCTCCTGAGCCACAGTCATCCTGATTATATGATATTCAGGCATTTTTTTATGCTCCTCAAATTTAAATCTTATGTTTCCTTGTGTTTGACAAACTATTTTTGAACTGTGAAAACGAGTGCTCTCAACCACTTTTAAAATCTCTAACCAAAGGCTGCATTAATACCACTGAAGCTCATGTCTCCCTAAACAGCTTTTATTATAATGCTGCTGTTGGGGTGGAAACTTTGTAACTCCATATTTCATTTTGGACATACTGGGTGTCCGACTGTGACCATAATTATCAACATCAAGAGAATGGGTCAAGTTGTGTGTCATATTTCTGTAAAGCCCAACAAAAAACTATAACCCTTCCATCATTGAGGATCTCTTTAAGCTTAAAGGCCGCTGTGCACTTGCCCAGATTGCCCATATAGTAGATTTGGCTATGCTCTTACCCCAGAAATCAACTGGTTCTAACAAAATAAGAACAATACATAGATATGAATGATTATATAAAGTACATTTCTTCTTGTATGTCTTGGTAATCCATCCCTATAGCTTCCCTGCTGCAGTTGCAGTAGGTGGCCATTCTTTAAAGCTGTTCTTCAAGTGTAATTAATGTTATAGGAACATTTCTTTGATTACATTAAAAGCACCCCGAGGCACACACTGCTTATGCTTTCAAACGCAACAGCACTCGAAAAAAGAAAAAAAAAATCCCTTGGAGCTCGAGTTAACAGGAACCTCATAAAAGTGATAATTGACAAACGGTGCAGTAAACAGGCTGGCTGACTGCACTGGAGACATCATCATGCAACCTGAGGGGGCAGACGGCTCGCAGGGACGCTTGTGCACGACTGGTTTCACACACAAAGAGGGATTCTGCACACTTGTACTGTTTAAATACTTTTCCCTTTGTTATATTTGGGATTCACACACAGTCTGGACACACGTCAGTCCAAACTTTTCACTGGTACTGTGTGTCATGGTTGTTTTGTTCTTTCGCTGTATTGTACTGTGAACACTTAAAATATCCAGAATATCTTCCCTTATCGTTTCGCTGTCTGTTCTCTTTAAGGCTAGCCAGGGTGACATTGGACATGCTGTTGGACTGCTGACAACACAGTCAGCAGAGGTTCAGGATCCTGGAGAACTGCAGGAGACAGAGACCCCTGAGGTGGCCTGGGAGGGGCAGAAAGGTACACAGAATATGTTTAATTTAGTGTCCAACTCACATAGGTCTACAGGATATAACATTTTCAGCAAAGGTTAAAAGTGTATGGCAACTGAGAATATAACTTCCCACAGTCCAAAGAAGTGGTGACAAGTTCAAGTTTCTTGTTTTGTCCAACACCAAAATATATTCAGTTTGCTGTGAGCTTTAAATCCCAGCAAATGTTTGGCTTTTTCTTTGCTTTAAAAATGACTGTTTTTATTCAGAAGCATAACAGGGAAAGTATGTTATAAATGTAATCCCATGTTTAATCTATTTTGGTCACATTATTTGTCATTATTAATTGTCTTTTTTTCCCTTAGGAGTTCATAAAGATGAACTGCAGGCTGCCATTGAACTCAGCCTGCAGGAATCTCAAAATGCTCAGGAAGAGGATAGAGAATTCAACAGGTACAGGAGCACATGATTCTTATATTTATTATTGGTGACATTGATTGTTTGCTTTATTTATTTACTGCTGACTGTCAAGGAGAAAAGGTATGAAACTAGAGACAGGAAACATGGACATTTGTGAGTTTTCTTCTTTTTTCGGCTCATAAAACCAACAATTAGCAACCTTACACCACAGAACAGTCATCAGAGGTAACTGGCAACAGCTGATAGCCCATGCTGATAAAAAACACTTAAACCCTTTCCATACTGTTCATATTCTGACTCATAATTAGTCTCTACACCAATTCAAATACATAAGCACCCCATCAGTCATTAATAAATATTTGATTAAAAGACATTTACAATCACTATTTTATGGTCCAGGAGAACATTTGTATATGATGAATATGATGAATACAGCAATATGTTTGAATGCTGATTTTGGTACATTTGCATATATAACAGAACAAATGAACAGTAGCTTAGAGTTTAAAGTAACTCAAAGTAAAAGTGTATTTGCTTTTGGCTGCGTCTCTAGAGTTGGCAATGTTAGGGTTAGTTTGTTATTTTGGTCCAGACTTAAATATATCATCAACTACTAGACGGGTTGCTAAGAAATTGAGCAGCACCTGCGAGCAAAGTTTTCACTTACCCAGTGAAATATCTCAGCATCTTAGCAACAGACTGGTGCAAAATTTGAGTCGTCAATATATCTCAGATGTTATATTCCAAGACTTTTAGCCACTGATTTTTTTCTTGAGACATGATGAGGCTGACAAACAAACTAAAACATGTTAACTCATTATTAACACATTGTTATGCAGATGTTAAGCCCACCAGGGAATCTGAGTCAATCTTTGTTTAATGAAGTAATCAAATCAATGCTTTTAAAATGGGTAAATGTGATGAACTTGCAGGGCTCTGGAGGCGAGCGCAGAGGAGAACACAGCGAAGATGAAGAGGAAGAGATGTGAAGCCCAAAGTGAGATGTGCAGCCCTGGCGAGTGGATCCGTCAGGAAGATTGGCCCGTTGGCATTCGCAACGTAGGAAACACCTGCTGGTTCAGCGCTGTCATCCAGGTGAGAGTCAGTGTCCGACAGTCTGAAAATATAATAATAATATTTAACTATAATACAATAATATAGTAAAACAGGTCAGACAAATAATAACAACAACACTGTGAATAAGGAGTCACTGTTTTCTCAATAAATTCACTTAACCTTCGTGTCGTCCTCCCGGGTCAAATTGACCCCGTCTGTTTTGACTGTTCCTTCTTTCCTCCCTTCCTTCCTTCCGTCTGTCCTTCCTCCTTCTCTCTTTCTTTCCTTCCTCTCTTTCCTCCCTTCCTTCTTTCCTTCCTCTTTTCCTTTCTCCCTCCCTCCCTCCTTCCTTCTTTCCTTCCTCCCTTCTACCTTCCTTCCTTCCTTCCTTCCTTCCTTCCTTCCTCCCTTCCTCTTTTCCTTTCTCCCTCCCTCCCTTCTACCTTCCTTCCTTTCCTTTCTTCCCTTCCTTCCTTCCTTCCTTCCTTCCTTCCTTCCTTCCTTCCTTCCTTCCTTCCTTCCTCCCTCCCTCCCTCCCTCCTTTCCTTCCTTCCTTCCTCCCTTCCTTCCTTGAGGACAACAGGAGGGTTAAATATCACATTTACTTTTTGGCAAATAATCCAGTGTAGTAAAAATAGTTGGGAATGGCTCAATAATATGATAACATAAAAAAGTAAAAAATGCATGAATACTAAAGTAGATATTTAACTACATTGCAAACAATATTACACTTAATTTGAGGAACGTCTTGTTAAAAAAAAGCCTCTTGATCCCCTTTATTACCTGGTATAATAGAAGTGTTTATATAATATATTTAGGGGCTCTGTTAAATAAAGTTACACCTTGTAACGTTACTCACAAGCAACTTTTTAAATCTTCTAGTTGTTTTTTAGATGCTGCAGAGATGTGATGATGCAAAACAGATTTACTCTGCTCATACTGCAAGTGGAGTCTCATCTTGAATAAAAAAAATAATTCAAAGTCAAAATTACAGAGTATAAAATATATCTGCACACCTGTCATAAAGTCTCTCTCTCCACCTGTTCCAACGGTGTCCCACATCCACTGCTTGCTAACACTTAAAATAGCTCTCACACAAATCAACAAACATTTATAGATTTGAAACCTTCCCTCTTCCAAGATATCTAACTTGAGTCGGTTAAAGTGTCACACTTTTTATTCAGTCAGCAACATGTTTTGGGGATGACAGCTTCAAACAATCTCTATAAATGTAGTTTAGATTATTATTTTTTTCAGAGAAGTGCATGCACAGTTAATATATGTAGTTATCTTCTTTTAGTTTTCACAGGAACTGGTTCAAAATGAGATCCTCTGCACCATGCTATTAGATTATAACAGCATGTTTGCAACTGCTTTTCTTATTAAATCACAATTTTCAAAGGGTTAATATCTTACAATGCAATGCAACTTTTTATTCTCTTGTTTTTCATCTGCGTTACTCTATTTTAGCTTGATTTTATATCCAATTTAATTTCCAATTTTTAATCGTATTAAATGTCTTGTTTTATTTTGCCATGTATTTGCTTTTATATCCTGTTTTATGTAAGGCACTTTGAATTGCCTTGTTGTTGTAATGTGCTATATAAATAAACTCACCTTGCTTTGCCTCACCTATAAACATCAGTAAAGAAAACAAGAAAACAGCATGGGCATCTTCCTGCTAAATGATACCGTACAGTATTTTTCCTCTGAGCTGCTAATTCTATTACAAGTCCATTCCAGACTGGATTTAGCCAGACCCGACCTATCAGGTGGCTCGGCAGAAACTGGAGCCTTCATCATTTAAAATGCACATGGCCGTGTGGATAATTAAATAGCGTGTGCGATGTGATGATGGAGAAAACAGCGGATGTTCCAGTCTCATCCTGAAATGGACAGAGAGAAGAGACAGTGATTGTTTGTCTCTGTTGAACTCAGATATGCTTCTGCATCGATTAAGAAGTTAACACTGACCCCCCCCCCCCCCCCCCCCCCCCCGAAGGGATAGAGGTTATTATCTGGGAATAGAAATGGGAAAAAAAGAGGCAGTCTTGTTCGAATACAAATGTTGTTTAAATTATACTCTTTTCTTTTGGGGGGGGGTTTTCCTGCTGGTGTCGATACCGTTTGTTCGATTCAACAGAGTGCAAAAAAAAAAGCAGCAATAATGCTATCAGATTGAGGCCAGAGTGACCACATGATTCAGTTGTCGGCTCATATTCTCTGTATTATCTCTTTTGCGGTGCGAATTACAGTAAAACTGAGATAAGCCATAATTGAATTTCCTCCTCAAAATGGAAATATGTATCAGAAGCTCCGCTGCGACTCACAATACGTGACACATAAGACTAATTGACTGGTATTAATGCATTTAGGTTTATCATGAGAAACAAGGGTATCGTATAACAAAGTGGATGATGTGCGTCTATGATGTGTAGAAGAAAATATAAATAGAGAAAATATTGAATTTGACGAAAACAAACAAAAGTAAAGAAACTTGGTTACAGATTAAAGTTGCGTTCTGGGAGAGATTGGAGCAGAATTACAGGCATCTTCTAATAGTTCCTGACATTATATCCCTAAAGGGGGACGTTTGAGCCAATTTTCATCAAATTTCATTCACATTACTTAGTAAATAATTGGGATGACCGAGTGGCAAACACCTCAGCTGAATGGTGTCAGTGCTGAAGCTGCTTCCCTTGTTTACCCCCAAATTTTGCATTAACATTTAATTTCAGTAACACTTCTTATTAATGAGATAGTAGGGTTCAAGGCAGGGTCAGTCTAAAAATGGTCACCATTAAAAAGTATGCTGAATTAGCATCGTATCAGTCCTTGTTTGCTGTGTAACCGTGGATACACAGACAACTATTACTGGATTACTGTAACACTGGAGACTAAATTAAAATGTGATGTTTTCTAAGGCAAGTTCTGGATATTAGGAGTGTCTTTTTTCTATGGTTTCCAAGCTGATTTATGGATGTTTGAATCTAAAAATGATTGTAGATTTCACTGAGTTACGACTCATATCTTTCTTTCTGCGGCCCCACCACTGTCACAATTTAAAAAAAATCTCAGATATAATTGAAGCAGGGAGACGCTTCTGGTCATGAACTGATTCCACCTTGTAGCTGTGTAGCTGAGTTTAATTTGATTGAGCTTTAACACATTTAAACGTTTAACCGAGGCTTTCCTTTGTCCAGTCAATCAGAGAGACAGTGAGACTGGTCCTGCTTTTAGCCAAAATGTGTGCGTAAATTTCACCCCTGGACCTTGTTTCCAAAAATCATCTGAAGGCTAAGATGATAGTAAAACCTATTTTTACGAAGTTTAATAGGTGTTTCCTAAATGCATCATAGTAATTATTGCACATTAACACATTTCTCCTACAAACTCAAAGGTTAAGAGCAATTTAGGAAACTCTGGAAGCTGAAAACCCATAATTAAGCTGTTTTTAATTTCTTATTCTATTGCTACCTAACCAATTAAAACATCCATATGGTAAATGATTATATATATGAATGTGAAATGTAAATTGGGACAGTTAACTAGCTGAATATTATTGACAGAACATGAACATATGGGGAACAGTAGTCTATGTTAATTGACGACCATATTTTCTTCTACGACCTTTTTCAAATACAATGCATGACCACTGTACTGATCACCTGCCAGCTGGTGATATCTGACCTAGATTGGCTGCATTAACGCCCCTTATTTTGTTTATTGCTTTGTTGTTGAAGTCGCTGTTCCACCTGCCTGTGTTCAGGAGGCTTGTTCTCAACTACCATCTGTCTGAGCGACTGCTGGAGAAGTGTAAGAGCCACGCGGTGAGTAAACCACTAAGCATTTATCCAAACATTGGTGGATTACTCTGAGTCCCACTGTGGGAATTTTCCTATTTCTATTTCTACAAACATTAGTGCGGCTGTGTGATGGTGCAAAGGTGAAGGAGAAGTTTGACTCTGAGCTTGTGTTAACAGGACAGGAGGAACATCGCTTTCATGCAGGAGCTGCGCTGCCTGTTTGCACTCATGTTGGGCTCCACCCGCAAGTTTGTGGATCCTTCTGCTGCGGTGGAGTTACTGCGAGACGCCTTCAGGACCAACGAGGCCCAACAGGTAGAAACAAAAAAACACAGTATTTATCTTAACCCTTTCATGCATGAATTATGATTACCTCAGTCGGGATTTAAGTGTTTTTATTTCTCTTAAAGCATGAAAAAAATATTTAAACTTAATTTTTGTTTTCCTCAAATTACATTACATTACATTATAATAACAAATCAACTGACTTACAACCAAAACAATGACTGCAGATGAAGTGGTAGTGTATGGGAAGATGCATTAGTGTCCACTGTGATGGCTGAACAACTATGCCATCAGAATCCATCATCATGCAAATATAAGAAAACATCTTTTTAACAGCTGTCCACTGTAGTGACCATTATGCATGAAAGGGTTAAATCTTAACCTAAAGTCTACTTATAGAGGTTTGTTCCTGTATAAGAGACAGCAAACACGATTGATATATGTGACATATGGTTTCATATCTTGTCACTGTTAACATTTCAGCAGTGCAATAAATCTGCTGTCAATCAATTTATTTCAATTTATTTATTTATATAGCGCCAAAGCACAGCCAAAGTTATCTCAAGGCACTTTTAACATAGAGCAGGTCTAGACTGTACTCTTTCATTTTAATTTAAAGAGACACAACATTCCCACATGAGCGGCACTTGATGACAGCGGCGAGGAAAAACTCCTCTTTAATGGGAATAAACGTCAAGCAGAACTGGACTCTAAGCGGTCGGCCATCTGCCTCGAACGGTTGTGGTTGCTATGAGGCCAATATCTGAATGTTGTTGAGAGTTTTATATATATATTTCAATTTAGTAAGTAACCACAATGAAAGAATGACCCGTTTAAAGATTTCGGTTCCCATTTACTTTCATTTTTATGGTTACACCTCCTGCCATTTTGGGGTCTCTTTTCTCTTTTTTTTTAATACATAAAGATAGAAGATAGGATAAAGTGCATGACTTGTTCACAGACACAAAGACACAGCGTCTTGTAATGTCTCTTAAATGCCTTTCTGGAGTGTGAAGAGGGCAGTTTACATTGAAAACTCTGGAAAACGTGACTTTTAAATCATCAAAAGTTCTGTTTTCAATATCAAGATTGAACTTTCATGTCTAGTATTGATCTTTTTACTTGTCTCTTCCTGTAAAGAGTCGAGTAAATTAGGTTTTTTTTTTGTGTCATCTTCATTTCAGGATGTCAGTGAGTTTTCCCACAAGCTGCTTGACTGGCTAGAGGATGCATTTCAGCTGTCTGCCAATGGAAAGTAAGCTATAATACCACATACAGTACATCCACTTACAGTATAAGTGATTCTTCTTCATTGGATCTTTGTTAGCTCAATTACATAAATATAATATCACGTTTTACTTTCAGAAGCGCAGAAGACAAACAAGAAAACCCAATGGTTCAGCTTTTCTATGGCACCTTTGTGACAGAAAGAAAACATGAAGGTATGTGTTTTACAGGTTTTTAATGGTGTTTTAATTAATATATATTCTACTTTCAGTCACTCATATCTGTCTCATTCTGCTCAGGTAAGACTTCATATAACATTGAGCAGTTTGGTCAGTATCCTCTGCAAGTCAACGGCTTCAACAACCTGGATGAATGCCTCGAAGGCGCTATGGTTGAGAAGGAGATTGAGTCGCTACATTCAGATCACGGCGTTACGCCCGGCCGAGAGGTAAACAGCTTTTTCATTAGAGTTTCTAAACACAGTGTGTCGAAGTGTGTTTTCAATCAGTGTGTGTGCAGTTTAAGACTAGACTAAACCTGTATTTTCTCTTGTTTGCAGAGATGGTTCAAAAAGTTACCTCCAGTCTTGACTTTTGAACTGTCAAGATTTGAGTTCAACACCCAGCTCGGTCGCCCAGAGAAGATTCACAAGAAGCTGGAGTTTCCACAAATCATTTATATGGACAGGTGAGCCTAGCGCAGATTTTAAGTAATCACATAAGTGCAAGTTCATTCAGTTGTTCACAAATCAGGGGATCATGTGGGTGGAAATGAACAACAACTTTCATGAAGCAGGTTTTTATTAAGATAATATTTGCCATCTTTTATACATCTTGACCATGTATGTCCGTTCCACACAATAATAGCCCTATATGTGAGTAATATATGGGTGATGCAACCCAGTGTCCAATTGGTGTAACCAGTCATTTTTCATAAAAATCTGATTATAAATAAATGTGAACTAAAATGTGGAGTAAATATAATCAACTTTTGCAATGCAACACTATGTTTTGTAACAGATTTTACATAATTTGTCAAAACTTATTAAGAAAAAATGGTTGTTTTAAGGGATATGTCCTGCTCAATATTGACAAAATGCTATCAAATTTAAATGCAGAAATACTCCACAAAATATTTCTTTTCATTTGATGTTTTTTAAATGAAGTAATTATTAGTATAAGTCCACTTAAATACACTGTAGACTTCTTTTGTGGTTACACCATTTGACATTTTCAGGAGCATTCAGTCTTATTTTTGGTAAAAAAAAAAATGGTGCAAATGTCATTTCAAATGATATAAAACCAACAAAAATACAAAATGTACATTTTAACAAACTTGATGCTGCTTTTAAAACTATTTTTAAAGATATTTTTTAATTGCTCATCTTGCCAGCGCTTATTGCCATATCTACTTTCTGGAAGCAGGCTTTTATTAAGAAAATATTTCCTTTCTTTGGTCCACCTCGATTATGTATGTCTGTACCACACTTACAATATAAGCTTTATCTCCAAACAGACTTACGCTTTTTCATTTAGTGCTTTTATTAGACCTGACCAAGTTAGAGCCGTTTCATTCAGAGACATGCAGTAATTATTTCTTCTCAATGCATTATAAAGAAGTATCATTAAAATATTAAACACATGAGGTCATATTAATAACTTTCAACCAATCCTACACATATTTACTGATCACTTTTGGGGTGATTGCCTATTTTCTTTTGGTTCACAGATATCTTCACAGAAACATAGAGCAGACCCACGAGAGGAGAGGAGAAGTGAAAAAAATGAAAGAACAACTTGCTGCCCTTCAACAGAAACTTGAATGGTAAGTTACCCGTTAAAGTAGACATATGAGACTTAACGGGAACTAATCTTAGTACTAATTGTCTCGTTTCTTTCTTCACAGCTACAAAAACTACGGCTCAGGACCTACCAAGTATCCTCTGACTGACATGCTACAGTTTGTGTTGGAGTTCGCTACCACCAAGCCCTCAAATGTTTCCCCAGCTGAAGACCTGAGACCAGCTTCATCTTCACCGACTCCTTCAAGCCACCCGCTCAGCGAAACCATCTCTAAAGACAACAGGTAGAGTATACAGATGAGCAGAGTAATATAGTGTTTACAGGCTTTATATGCCATGTTATATATAACCGTAATATCCTTTTTCTATTGATATGCTGATGATACTCTGCTCTACATTACACCTTGTTGGTCTGGTATTAAATCTTCAATCCTGAAACCTCAATTTCACTTCTTTCTAATTAAAACTCTGCAATGTCTCCACTAATATTAAGACAATTAGGTTTGCAACAATTATTTGTTTTGCATTGTAACATGTATGTGAATTATCTGAAGTAAAGCACCCATAATCCAGGTTGTATTTGGTGCTTATTAAGGAATAATATGTTCTTTTTTTCTTATTTTCAAGGTTAATTTTCCATCATTCCTATTAGTAATAATAGCGTTATGGTCACTAAAAAATAAAAAATTTCTTTAATGGATTTAACAGGCTGGTTTTCATACAGGTTGCTATTATATAAAACTGCTATATAAAACAATGACAATCACAATATTCTTGCAGAAGTATAGTTTTTACACCTATTAATTGATCTTATTCTTTTACTGTTTTTACTTATGTGCATTTTATTATTTTATACATCTGCCTTATTTGGTTTTATTTCCTTTTATAAAACACTAATAAACTTTATTATTATTATATTATAACGTATTTGACAGACTTCCAGCCCGTCACTGATGTTTTTCTTGCCTCCCCTACAGTGAACCTGAAGACACAGATGAATCAGAGGGCCTGGTTTCCAGTGTGTCTAGTTGCCAGCGGACCCCGATATACAAACCCTTCACCCAGTGCAGGCACCCAGTCGACTGCCCACCACACCCAGCACCTCACAGCATCACCGAAGAAGAGCTGCACTTTGTTAAGAACTGCATACAGCGCTGGAGGACAGAAGTAGAGAACGACATAAATGGTTTGTGAATGTTTATAATATGCACACTGACACTGTTGCAGGTAATAGATCATAATATATGTGAATTGTCAGTGTAGGAGCCTAAATGCAATTAATTAGAAGTGATTAATTAGTATGCAATAATATAAGTTCATATGTAAAACAGCAGATTTAAAAGAAATTGAAAGAAGTATTTAAAGGTTGATGTATTTTTCAGTTAACTAAAAAACGTGTATAAACATATGTGTTTATAAATGGATAGCTACTGGTGCATTCAAATAAACCAGTCTTTAATAGAAAAGCATGAGACCTCCCCCAAAATAGACTGCGACTTATACACTGGTAAGACTTATGCACCATTTTTTACGGTACATTATATTTATAACATTTGGTAAAAGATAATTATTATTTTCATTGCATTTTAGTAACTGTGCACCTTTAGGGAGGATCACAGGAGAGGTGTAGATATTAGGTGGATATCCTTTTCTCCTTTTAAGTAATTGTTCTTGTTTATATCACTTTGGGAGAGGACAGTTGCTCTGTATTATTTTTTGCTTCAAAGTAGTCCTGTAGATTTTTTTTTAATGTGGATTCATAAGGGGAATCATTAGAGCATCAAACTAAAGCTTCATTCTTCAAAAACCTACAGTCATATTGAGTCATATTCCTCTGACTATGAATTGGAGACGCTCACCCTGCTCTCCCAAACTTTCCCACTGGATGCAAATAATACATGAAAGAATAAAAAATTAAAAGTCAAGTTGCCAAAGAAATGAATCTCCACTGAACTGTCGGCGCATTTAATATATGTTTCTGTTTTCTGTGTTTTGTTTCGGGTGTTTTTGTGTGTGTGTGTGTGTGTGTGTGTGTGTGTGTGTGTGTGTGTGTGTGTGTGTGTGTGTGTGTGTGTGTGTGTGTGTGTGTGTGTGTGTGTTTCAGAGCTAAAGGCCAGCATCGACAGGCTCAGTCAGGTGCTGGAGGGCATGTACTCAGACAGCAGCCTCTGCCAGGTAAAAGGCTTACACTCACCTAATTCTCTCTGACAACCAGCTATGTTTTACATCCACGGCTTAGAAAGTGCATAAACTGAGATTAGAGATGAGAAACTTCATTGATTTCCATGGAGAAACAAAAAAAGCATGTGATGTAAACAGGTCGACAGAATACAAATAAGAAAACAGATAACATTTAAAGGTTATGCCGCCGTTGAGAGTTTGAAGCTGCTCAGTCAGATCTCAATAGCTGAAAACTGAATCCTAATAATTTAGGTGCTGTGTCCTCTCACTTAGACGCCCTACAGACTCCACGCAGTGCTAGTGCATGAGGGCCAGGCGTCAGCGGGTCATTACTGGGCCTACATCTACGATCACGCCAACCAGCGCTGGATGAAGTACAACGACGTGCACATCACCGAGTCGACATGGGAGGAGTTGGAGAGAGACTCGTTCGGGGGCATGACCAACGCCAGCGCCTACTGCTTGATGTACATTGATGACAGGTTACCCAACCTTATCACAGGTACATCTAAGTATTGATTTGATTTGAGATTAGGTTGACCACGAATAATTTGAAAGGGGGATATTGAGTCATTGCAGCAGTAATAATGGGATACAACAAAGAGAGGTGTGTAAAGAATCTCCTAAGAGGCAGACATTTAAAAAAAGGTAGGGTACTACTTTCTTTAATGATCGGGTTTCACACCTGGTAATAATACATTTTATTGCTATAGCACCTTTCCAAACTGAGGTTACAAGGTTTTTCACATAATGTAATATACACCATTTAAGCAACATAAAATTGACAGAATATCAAACACAAAACACAATAAAAAAACAGCAGTCATACATAGATAGATTAAACTAATATAATATAATGAACACATTAAACAATAATTTTAAAAAAAACATACAGTACTAGTCTGTGCAGATGGGTCTTTAAAAACTTGAAAAGAAATCAATGAAAGAGTTCAACAAGGTTGAACAGGATGTGAGTTTACTAAGACAGAAAAGACAATCGTTTTCATAATAGAAAAGATGGAAAATCACTTTCACACAAATATCTGAAATACATCAATATATGCATGTAATGTACAAAAACAATCACAATCACAAAAACATCAGCCTGGTGCTCTGCCTTAAAAAAACAAAACACAAAAACAATAAAACAGAGCAAAGTTGAAGTATGTTTTGACAGAAAACCTTCATCAGAGCATTTTTGTTTTGTTCTGGTGAATATTAAACAACTGGAATATCATTGTTCACTTAACAAACAGAGAGTAACACAAACACAGATCCCTACACTATGAATCTTTGGCTATGTTTGGACATCATAAAAGCATTAATAAACAATGTTATAATAATAATGATAATAATGATAAATGTAGCTCTAGTTGAGCTCAGTTGAGACTCTTCTAATGTTAGAAACTATATTAATAAAACCTCAGTCCTCCTCTGCTTTAAATATTACATATATTAGCATACTGAAAATAACATTTTATTACAATTAATTAGTATTTTATGATCAGTATAAACATTTGAGATCAGTGAATAAGTTTTATTGGTGAATTATTAACTGGCTCTACCCCTCATCTACCCAGAAGACACAGATGACGAGACTGGCCAAGTACTGCACGGCATGGACTCCCTGCCGCCCGTCCTCAGACGCTATGTCCACGAAGACAACCGCTGGTTCCAGCAGGAGCTCAGCGAATGGGAGGAGCAGTTCTGCCAGACAGCAACTCCACAGGGAGAGTCCACAGCCTCCGCAGAGCCCCCAAACCCCAGTCCAGACGATGAACAGCCAACACCAGTCGAGCCAGCTCCCCAGTCAGGACCCTCCACCGAAGAGCTGGAAGAGGGAGCTGCTTCAGAGCCGCAACCAGACTCGGAGGCGCAGAAGGATTCGGAGTCTGAAGCTGCAGAGAAGGCTGAAGGTCTGTAATAGGGAAATGCTCTAAATTAGCTGTATCAGAAGCAGAGTAGAGGTTTGTGGCACAACTTCGCCTAGTTCTAAGGTGCACAGAGAAGTTCAAAAAGTGTATAAAAGCTCTTGTAGTATAGAATAACTTTATTATTGTTGTTTTGGCTTGTGGCCTTCATCAGGATCATCATAAAACACATTACTAAAAGTATTAAAAGAGGGTACCCTACTATTTAAATAGTATTATTTACTATTGTTTAAATTAGGGTTGGATTACACGTTGGTGTTTTAATAAAGCTTTGACTTTTTTAAATTAGTTATATCAGCATGTAAAATACTTTAAGTTTTTTGGAGAAAGACTTTTTTTTTTAATTGATTGGATTGGGAAACGTGAATTATCAGTTTTATCTAATTATAGCTTCTTTAGAGCATATTTCCCCCAAAATGAAATTGCACAGCTCCAGATTATCCCCAATATTCTCTACAGATATGCTATAAGACATATAGAGATATAATTTAATGAAAAGATGACAAAGACAGTGCGAAGTTTGTGTTGAAAGACTCTATGGTCGTAAAATATAGACACAGACAATTACAAGACAATTAGAAGCAGAATAATTAACTCCACAGTGTCAGTAAAGGTCCAGTTCTGCATGGATTATCCCTTGTTGGTTTCTCATCAAATTCCTAGAGATCCGAATAAAATCTCATCAGAGAAAAATGTTGATAACATAATTTTGGAAATATTATAGATTGGCATTTCAATTGTTGAGATCTTGAAAAACAGTAGCAGGTTATATACAAACAAGTCCTCACTAGTCAAATTTTGTCGAGCCAACACTTGAGACTTCTTGTAGTTTGATCTATAATGGATAAAAATAGGTCTAACTACACAAGATTAAGATAAGTATGGGGATTAGGTAGCCATCAAACATTGTCCGAGTCAATGTACGTTCCACATAAAGAATATTTTCCATTACAGCCTCTCTCCTCTCTTTTGTTGACCTTAGAAGAATCAGAGTTAACCCCACCGCTACCACCACAGAGTCCGGGCCGCCAGCCAGACGACAGCAGTGCAGCCGTCACTGACACCTCGGGGCCCAGCCAGGATCTGCAGTGTCAGGTGGGCAAAACTGTGGCACGCTGCCCAAAACAACCCACCCACCAACACATGAACCCACACACCAGCCGGCTATCCCCCCTTTGTAGGATATGGGTCAGAAATTCTAGGCCATGGGAATAAAAAAGTGTTTACATCTGGGTCAAGGATCCCATTTCACCACTTAGCACAGTGGAGGAGGTCCAGGCTTAATGCCAGGCAGGCTGCACACTAATGTACAGATAAAGTGAAGTTCACAAAGTATTTTACTGTCATCGACTAATTTGTTTGACAGTCAGTATCCTGTTCAGAGTCATATCATATATAATTATCACCTAAAAATATCAGTCGCCATCATCTACAGGCTGAAAAATCACCAGAGTTGAATCAGCACCTTAGACACAATAGGAGACAATCGATCACCTACATTTCAATTAAATGAACAAAAGTAATTAACAAATAGTCAGTTTGTATTGTGGAAAGGTAACTGTGGACAAGTCGCTTTGTGGCATTATATCATAGTTTTAATTGCCAATTTAAATGGCTGATAGCCCTAACCCTAACCCTAAAGTAATACCTCTGCAAACAGGGTAATGTCACCGTGATTATGGATTTTAAAGGGTAATTTTTATATTACAACTCAAAGTGTCTTTAAAAAATAATGAACGGGTCAACGACAACGTTTTATTGCTTTGGAGAACGGCAGGTTGGTTGTATGTGATCATCGACAGCCTGAAAAATCAGCATAGAGTTGAATCAGCACCTCAGACACAATGGGAGACAAACCATAACCTAAATCACCTACATTTCAATTAAATTAACAAAAATAATTAACAAATAGTCAGTTTGCATTGTGGAAAAGTAACTGTGGGCAAGTCGCTTCGTAGTTTCAGCAGTTAATATTTATATTATAATTATAGTGGCATTATGTCATAGTTTCAATTCCCAATTTATATGGCTGATAATATCGTGCCTAAATCATCAAATAGTACTTTACTACTAAAGTAATACTTCTATAAACAGAGTAATGTCACTGTAATTATAGATTTTGAAGTGTAATTATATATATTACAACTCAAAATGTCAAAGTAATGAATGGGACACTATCCATAAGTCAACAAACTGGTACGACTGTACTGCATAACTCATACCAAAGAGAAAATCCTAAATAGGTGAATGCTGCAAATATCTAAAATCTTTACTACATGTAATTTAAGAATGAATATGTGCATACGAGTGTTTCTTGCACGAGGCCCAATGTCAGCAAAAACTTTTAGCTTCATTTATATTAGATTTTTTGTAGTTTTTGTTACTTTAGATGACATTAGATAAACAGGTGTCTAACCACTCATAGTCCTGTTGACATATTGGGTGTTGACATATCGGGTGTTCCCATCGATTAATTTGTCACTTATGAGTGAATATTGCTCTCTACGTAGCCGCTGCAGCCTTTTTTTCCCGCTGACCCACCTGACTGCATATAATAAGAGCAACCTTTTACAAGATACAAATAGACTTAGAATTTCACACACCCTCTGATCCAGTTTGTTTGATGCTGGAGTGGAGTGGGGGTAGGTGTTGTGTTAACGTCAGTTGTCCAGAGACGAAGTTAAAAAATAGAAACACACGTGTGCTATATATGCAGCAGTCGAACTGACACTTTCCAGATATACTCACTTTATTTTATAGGTTTGCATTAACAGTATACCAGAACGGGACAAGAAGCTAAAGATAATGAATGAATTAATGGATCAAATCTTCCTCCGTCAGACTTCCAGCTCTGAAGCTGAGCTCAGTAACCAGGAACCATCTGATCTCCAAGTGGAGAAGAAGGACGACGCAGAGGTGGCAGGCCTCGGCTCAGAAGCTGAAGGTGACTCAGAGGCGTCTGGAGAAGCTCCTGAACGTGGAGCAGATCAGGAGAATGAGGAGCAGCAGCAGCAGCAGCAGGGGGAACAGGAGGAACAGCAGCAGCAGCAGGGGGAGCAGCAAGCGGAGGAGGTGCCAGCTAGACAGCGACAGCCTGAGAACGAAGTCTCAGAAGTAGAGATCCCCAATGTGGGCAGGATCATGGTGAGGGCTGATGCCGATGGATACAACGAAGAGGTGAGAATATGATATCACATAGCTGTACTTTTCAAGCCAGCAGTACCAAATTTAAACTGAGCATTGGAGCCTTATGCTGCTTTCCATTAAACTTGGAAGTTAGAAGTCGGAGCTGGGAATGACGTTGCACACTAGATTAGCCACTGATAGCACTACAATTAATAAACAACAGTTGATAAAAACACATTTGCTGTATTTTATGTATACAAACACCATAGCAACAAGAAGTCAGACAACCAGTTCTAGGCAAAAAACAGAAAAATTATCCACACACTGTATTACACTATCACACTGCTCCTAGTACTCAGGATGGGTTAAATGCATAGACTGAATTTCACTGTACAACTGTATGTGTGACAAATAAAGTACCTTTACCAACTTTTATTACAAAAGCAACATTTCGATCTAACAGTTCTTCAGGCATTAAAAATCCATAAAACCAGTTCCAGCCCAATTATCCATTGATAGCACTACCAGTTTTTTTATGCATTAAAAAAACAGCATAGCAACATGTCCACAATGTAGTTAAAGCCTTTGAGTGCATGATTTTGTTCTCCCTGGTGCTTTCTGGTGCATCTTTTAAAATCAGTCTTCCGTACTATGTTATTTTCCAGATGATGCTGACTCCGGCGATGCAGGGCGTCATTCTAGCCATAGCCAAGGCCAGAACAACTTTTGATAAGGAAGGCCCTGAGGCTGGCCTCATCAGGGTACGTTTCTGTCTCATAATGTAGTTTATCAACACTAAACTGCACAATATCTCAAAATGATCTTTCCTGAAAGATTGTCTTTGGAGCGACCCAATCTTGCTACACAGTTTTGAATAGTTATGACTTTCACACATAATAAAGTCATAAACAATTTTAGGGCTCCAAAAAATTCATTCCTGAGTGAATTTGAGAGTGAATTTTGTTGCAAAATGATCACATTTATGGTACAAATATACTTTAATTTTGTTTATTTTTTACAAGATTTTCAGCTTTTCAGTTTATCATGAATATGAAATTCAAGCACTACCAACAAAACTTGTGTTAAGTTCACTTGTAAGATGTTCAGTCCTTGTAAAAGCCGTTCTAAGGTCTATCCATGAGGTTTAATCAGATGAATTACATCTTGGTGCTGTTACATGTTCATCAACTATGAGCATTTAAGCAAATTTAAATATTAAACTTCCCCCCTCTGTTCCCTCAGGCCTTCCATGAAGAGTATTCTCGCTTGTTTGAGCTCTCCCAGGAGGAGACCACTCCCCAGGAGGACGCTCGTCTGCAGCACTCTCTGGTCTACTTCTTCCAGAATAAGGCACCCAAGCGCATTATTGAGAGGACGTTGCTGGAACAGTTTACTGACCGCAACCTGAGCTTCGATGAAAGGTACACACCGATGAATCACTAGTCTGTTACTTGTCACAATCTAGGATGAAACTGATGGTAAAAAGACAAAAGACAATAAGGAGGGCAATAGTTATTACACACATTGATTTGATTAATGTTTCTGTCTATTTGGTTGATTTTGTAGCAGATGTGAAGTGAGTATAAGGTTAAACATGACTGGCAAAAGGTCCTTACTCACCAGAATTAGAAATACAGTAGACCATATAGCGTGCATGTGCTGCCATCTAGTGTCCAGAGCAGAGAACTGCAGCATGGTTTTGGATGTCCCTGTATCAACCCTGTTTTATGTCCTTTCCTGTCCATGCAGAGCAATCAGTATCATGAGGGAAGCCCGATCCAAGCTGCGTCTCATCAAGCCAGAGGATATGGACATGGATGAATACCTGGTACTGTCTATAGCCTGGTTTGTCTATAGATCAGATATCAACAGAGGGTCTCACCTCTGCCTTTAATGGATGTATAATATATATAGATGATTTATATTCAGGCATGCACTCTTCATAACTGGGGAGTTCATCTCTGCTAATTTTGTTAATCTGTTCCTGCTGTCAATTTCAGTTGTTTCAAGTTTATTTTGATAGGCAGGTTTGTCAAATCCCACTTTTGTGAGGGAGGAGCTTCACTAATTTGATGATAAATACTTTAAATGGTTGCATAAACTACACAGATATCCAAACCTCTGTTGCTATCCACTTATGCCGCAAATTTCCCTATCGTGGGACTAATAAAGAATTATCTTACCTTATATGGAAATGAAATGTAAATTTGAGACTGGTATTTGTTAAAAGATATATACATATACTTCCTGTTGCAAATGAAGACACACACACACACACAGTAGAAACAATAGACAGTTGCTTAAAGTTGAGTTGTAGAGAAATGTGAAATGTGAGAAACTACAACTTGAAATGCTGCATCAGTCTGGCTACAACATGTGACAATGGGATAAAATAGTACAACATGTTCTATTGAGTTCAATGAAAGTATTAACACAGAGATTGATTGGCTAAATGTCAATATAGCTTTGTATTTAGCACCATGTGGTAAAACACAAACATTATTACAGGGTGGTGTCTGCTTTAAGAAAGAGGTTTGGATTCTGTTTAGTATGTCAAACCCCTAATCTGACCGATATTTTTGGTTCTGCATGGTTGAAATTCCAGCAGGGAGCATTTAAACCCAACGACATTTGGTCTCAATGGAATGAAAACTATGTGGACTCGAGCTTGACATGACAGTTGTCATGATTAGCTTAATGTGCACCAATCACAGGCTTGTGTTTCCAACTGCTACTTAAATCAGGAACATTGTTCAAATTCAGCATCCAGGAATGAGGATTGGTGGATGTGTCAATAGTTACTGATAAATAATCACTGTAGTACACTGAATATGTATTTATCCACAGCTGGAAACTTAACATTCAGTAAAACTACAGTGTCCAGCTTCATTAAAACTAGGGCCTGACCAATGCTGTATTTTTGGGGCCAATGCCGATATTAGGGAGTAAAAAAAATCCGATTTTGGCTGATAATCTTATACAGAATATCTTTAAATATAAAACCCACTTTTTTTTGCAATGTGGTTATTAAACACTTGTGAAAAAGCTATATAATGGAGGCTGTGATATTTTAAAGTTTAAACTTTATTGTATATAAAGACATCAGTACACTGCAACAGTAAACTGATCATTTAATAATTATAAATAACTTTATATATAATAAAACACATACAACAAAAAATGTACATATATTAAACTTTTGAAATTGGCCTGTTCTCCATCACAAAATTGAGAAAAGCTTAGTATCAAATCATGGTGCTCTTTACTATTTAATCTGCAGGATAAAACTAAATTGAATTGACACAAACAGCAGAGTAAATGAAGTGATCAATGATTGTTCTGTGTGCTCCTCTGCAGCAATGGCACGATGACTACAGGCTGTTCAGGACGGTGTTTGTCTACCTGCTGACTGGACTGGAGCAATACCAGCACGGGAAGTAAGTGTCAAATATTTAACATTACACCACTTTAAAAGCATGTGTTCAGATCTGCCGACCGATATCCGACTGTTTCCTTGTGTTTGTCCATGTGTTACAATACTCAAACTGCACATACAATGTTAAACATAATGACACAATTATTTTAAAGTTAGTCTATAAAGAACAAATTGGGTTTATAATGTTTAGGCAGTGTGCAGCGGGGATAGCACTAAAATATATATTTAATTTGTAACATTGTTCTATAAGAAAAGTTAGTTTAGTAACATTTAATGAAAACATTTTTTTTTTTTAAAAAGACCTTTACGTGCAATATTACTTAAAATACTTTTTTAATATATATATTTTTTAATTTTCAGACTGCAGATTGAAAAACAAGCATATAACTAACAGGACAAGTATTATTTCTCTTCTGCTGTCCGAAAATTTACAAAGATTTATGAACTTTGTACAATTTTGGAGAGATTAAGTTTGCACATAGGAATAATAAAAAGTGTGACAAGTATGTCCAAGAGAGGTTAGAAAAAAAGAAATTAGATAAATATGAATAAATAAATAAATGAATAAAGGTTCAATATACATTTCTATATAAAAAAAAAATAATGGGGTGGATCATCCGCTTCCACAAAATCTGTCCGCAAAGGCTTTACATATTTGACCCACTTAGTTCATAACTTAATTAACACAGTTTTCTTGAGATGGAGAGAGAAAGTAATCCTTTCCATAACATAAATGGTAATAATAATATTAATTAACTAAATCTATCCATTCTTGTATTGTGGGAGGTTCAGGAAGCAACTAATGTCTTGTGAGCGCTTTTTTTTTTATGACCAGATATCAAAATAACAAACATATATTCATTCATTCATTCAGGCCTTGCCCAAAAAAAAATCTATATCTTAAGAATAAAGTTGGATTTTAAAGACTTTATAATAAGTTTTAAGACTGTAAATCCATTTATTTATTCATATTTAAATGACGTGTGATTACCATGTTAAAGTTAATTTAGTGTAGTTTGGGAGATATAGACGTCTTTATCATGATAAAATGTAATAGATGGTTTACTTACTGGTTGGCCAATATAGTGGGAGTACATCTTTTTATTGTTGAGGCTGACCACAGTGACTTGTGTGCCTGCAGGATACGGGAGGCGTTGAACTACCTGGCTCACGCGTACGAGACCAACGTCGCCCTGCTGAATAACGGGGAGAAACGTGGCGTGGACAAGTCTCTTATTGCAGTTTACATGAGGAAATGCCTCACTGTGAGTAATTACTGCAAATTACTGTGAAGCATGAAGCACTGAACTCAATCCCTCTGTATAAATAAAGTGTGTGGTGTTTATGGTATGTAAAGCGCTTTGAGGTTCAAAGTTTATGCTTGACCTGTAAAATGAAGTTAAGAATAGATCTGAGGTCCATTTAGTGGCTGTTCTAGGGACAAAAATATATATAAATCAATGAAATCCCCCGAAAATCTTGTCTTTGCTGACCTCCAGTGGTGTAATTGTCCTTTTTCTTATTTAACTAACAAAAAAGGCAGTTTATATATACACAGTGTAAAAAAAACACTATATATATATTTGTATACATATAACAAATATAAAGAAGAGTAAATGTACATATTACAGCTATAAATTAACACAAGGGTGATGAGGATATATAAAAAGGGTATTTAATTGAATAAATGCATTGTTTGAACTCTTTGCTAAATGCAATAAAACATGATTTCTTACATGTAAATCTACATTAATGGATATGGAATTTGGCCTTTATAATAATAAGATTAATCATGTAACAATAACAGATTTCCTGTGTACTACTTTTTCCAATATATTCATCCAAAATAAAGTAAAACTTTCATCAATATTTTCAATAATAAAAGCACAAATGTTTAGCCAGAATTTGATCTGATCATGAACTTTAGTTCAGATTTAGTATAGATGGGATTCTGTGTGTGTGTGACAGTTTACTGTAACTATCTTCCTCTTCCTCCTCCTTCCTTCTCTCCTTCTTCTTCTTCTTCCCATCATCCTCCGTGCAGATGTTGAACGAGAGCGCGTCACGTCTGTTTAGCAGCGGCGAGGAGAGCAAGGTGGAGGAAGGTGTGTCCATCATGGATGAGGCCGTCATCCCCTGCCTTCACCTAATGAGCCGTGATGCTGCTTTAACGCAGGAAGACCGCGACACCATGGAGAGCATCCGCAGCCACTGGTGCTGCTGCCTGGGTCAGGACATGAATGGTAAGATTTCTTAAATAGAATAATAGAATAATAATATTGTATAAAAAATAAGTCGTATTTGAGCTTGTGGCTCCTGATATCACATCATTTGTTTATTATAGTTTTCACACACTTTCACACACTTTATTATGAACATTTAGGTTCCAAATATTAATTTCCTATTCATGTTAAAAGAGGTGGCTCTGTAAAGTATTCAGACACTTTAAATTCTGCCACATCTTTACATTTGTTTGGTAAATAAGTAATAGAAATGAGTTTATTTGTTACTTAATCTCAGAGTAATTATAAGTAAGGAAGTATTATTACATTACATTTCTAGCGTTTACTGATAGATAGATAGATAGATAGATAGATTTTTTTAAATGCATATGTAATGTCTAAAAATAAATAAGGATACTAAAATCTAGGGGTGGAGGAAAAAATTGATACAGCATAGTATCGTGATATTTTGCATGGAAAAATTGTATCAATACACAGACGCCAATTATCAATCTTTTATTATATAAATTTAAGTTTTTGGTACTAGAATAATACAATCAATTGCTTTCTCAGTCCATTAGAGGGCTCTAGTTTTTTTTCTGGTGAGGTTTAGCACAGGTGGTAGTCATTCAGTTTCACCCCTACTAAAATCTGTTATTAAAACACATGACCTAATGAAGTGCAAATTAAAATAAAAACCATTGTAGTGGTTAAAAGTGAAAATTAAGAATAAACCATTTTATGGACAGACCTTGTGACCTTATGAACTACTTCGCCTTACATCATTGGAGTTGTACAGTCAGATGATCATCAACAGGACCTTATGTTACTTGTCTCATAAAATTTTTTCTCCTAATTTTATTATAGTCATGGGAAATGTTCTATTTTCCTCATAAAAACATTGCACTAGTGGTCAAAAACTAAAATACATCAAACCTCAACCACGTCTAATTTTAGTTTAGTCAAAACCTCATTAACCCCATTTCTACTTCCTTTGTGTTCAGACTCATTGCAGGTGAAGCTGGGTGAGTTTCTGCCTCGCGTCCTGGACTGCTCGGCTGAGAGAGTAGTGCTTAAAGACCCGCCCGAAGTCCAAGCCAACCTGGATCACAACCTTTGCAGTCGCCTAGCCGCCGTCATGGAGTCCATCCACAGCACCTCCATAGTAACTGTGAAGTAAAAGCCCCTGGATGAAGAGTCACGGCTTTGAACTGTGCATCCTACCTGCCAGCAACCATCGGCCAAATGATGTATTCCTTTTTAATTTGCTGGTTTGGGCTGTAAATGTATATTATTTTGATGTGTTGGCGTAGCTAGCTGTAAGCACCACATACATACATACATCTCGTTACATGCTTTTTAAACCCCAAAAACTTGCAAAACTCTCAAATATATCAAACTAGACCCTCTGGATTCCTACCCAACCAACAAAGTACTACTATATGTTTCTACTACTCTTGTTAAAAATCATTATGTTCTTGAAGCAGCAGCAGGTTTTGCATGAAAAGGCCCAAATGGTAGCAGTACACTGTATATTTTTTCCTCCTCTCATGACCTGCAGAACTGGCAACCCAAATAGTACTATAGAAATGATGGAGTGCAGCAATCGTAGGTTGTAAAAATGCTATAAATACAGTCTCACTGAAATAAGACACTACAAAAAAATATTTAGTTCTAAGTGCCTGAAACTAATGCATTTGCTCACCATGTTAACATTTAACCTTCGTGTCGTCCTCCCGGGTCAAATTGACCCCGTCTGTTTTGACTGTTCCTTCTTTCCTCCCTTCCTTCCTTCCATCTGTCCTTCCTCCCTCCCTCCTTCTCTTTCTTTCCTTCCTCTCTCTTTCCTCCCTTCCTTCTTTCCTTCCTCCATCCCCCTTTCTTCCTTCTTTCTGTCCTTCCTTCCTCCCTCCCTCCTTCTTTCTTTATTGTCTGCTTTGATGCTATTTAGTGGCAAAAATATCATCAGCAAGAGAGCAGGGGAAGCATGAAACTCTGATTTGCACTCTGAAAAGTTAAGATATGGACGTGTTTTACTTGTTGGCAAACTTTAAATAACCGTTGAAGTATTGCTTAACTCTTGCAAGAAGTGACTGGATTTTGTTGATTGTGTTGCTAAGCAGTGTGAATGCACGAGATAGGGTCTTTACATGGGCCGACGAAATTGTTAAATTTGTACTGCACAGTGACAAATACTGTTTATTAGCTTTTTTTAAAATAAGTGTTTTATATATTGCCTACACACCAGGAAATGATACATGTAGATGAAGCTTAGAGAGATATCTATAGTACTGTTATGCATAAAAATAGTAGTGACAGCACAGCAGGGGGGATTCTCCTTTATCCAAGCTGCACAGAGTCCCTGTTCAACAGCACTTTGCTTATACAGATGTGCCTTTTATCCATGTTTTTAAGAGTTTCTCTGTAAACCATGTGAGTCCTTTGAAAGGAAAGACATGGGACAACATGAGATATAAAAAAAGAATGAAAAAAAAATCCCAGATGAAATGCAGTATCATGAATGAATCCTCTGAATCAGGGTGTTTTTTCAGGCCAGGAACAGCCTGTAGTCACTGTTGTTACATATGCTGGCACTGCTGATTTCACACAAGCTTTTTTCACTTGTACTCTGTGATGATACTCAATAAATCTTTTAAATATTCCTTTATTATTGACTATTTGCTTCTGTACTAAAGCCTGCGAGTTCACCTCACAATCATTCTCCGAAGCCAATCCTCGTGAAATTCATAATGCAGTCTGTGGCGTTGTTTTTTTGCATATTAAAGAATAAAAAAGGCAGTTAAATGTTGTTCCACCATTATGATTATCATACACATACACAATATATTTAGTTTTCTGTATATCTTTTTACATTGTAATAAATCCCAAACAATCCTGCTGCTATAAATCCTCACCAGACTATCAATTGTGTATAAATCCGCAGCTTAAAATAGTACCCAAGAAATGCAGCATTTACACTAGAAACTATACATAGTATTTTGTAACCTGCTCTTTAAAAAGACGTACATCTTCAGCTGGAACCAACAGAAAGGTAAGGCAAGCTAGGTATAGAATAAAATAGTTTATTGTCATTGTATAGATATATATAATGAATATTTCTGCTGCACTGCCTGAGTGGAGCTCAACGAGGAAGCGACTTAAAACAGTCAAATTTGAATTTAAGTTAAAATCACACACACACACACGTTCAAACATACACATACAGTACTTAGCACCTACTTATATAGCCATATGCTGCTTGTATTGCACTTGTTCAACCCTAACATACTGTTCAGGGTCAAATTTGACCTATTGTTTTTACATTTGAGAGTTGTAAAAACACTATATATACATTTTTTTTGGCTGGACTTTTCCTAATGTGACCCACAATATACATAAATGGAAACTGAAATGCATCTTTCTTGTTTTTTGTGCAGCTTATGCATCGTTTTTATAAATGCACATGTACCAAAAATCAGCATTCAAACATATTGTTGTATTCATCATATTCTATAAAAAGTGATTGTGAATGTCTTTTAATCAAACAGAAAGATTAATCAAACATTTGTTGATGACTGATAGTGAATTTATGAATGTGAATTGGTGTAGAGACTAATTATGAGTCAGAATATGAACAGTATGTAAAGGTTGAAGGTAGATGTATTGCACAAATATTAATATTGCACTTCATAGCACATGATTGTCTATGGTGCTTTAATTGCAGTGTCCTTTAGTGCAGTGTGCAGCTTCATGCTTTTGGATAGAAACTGTTCATGAGTCTGTTGGTGCATGCTGTGATTTGTCTGTAGCGCCCTCTAGAGGACATAAGATCAAACAGGTAATGGACAGTGTGTGATGAATCTTTTTGTACATGTTTTTAATGGGATTTGTTAAAATGTTTCTGTTTATTAAGTATACGGTATAACTAGACCTTTTTTAGCCAACTTCATTCCAACTTATTACCACAGGTTTTACACGTATGTTTGGAAGTTATGATCAATAGGCCTCCTTTAAATGAAAGTATACCTCATTTTTGAGTTAACTCCTGTTGCCCTCTTGGGTTAAAACTGACCTGAAGACAACTGCTCCAGTCTTACACTTTGACAGATATAGCTGTTTTCTGACCTCTCAAACTCCAGCCAGTTTACATTCTTCACTGTCACAAATCTGGGATGAGTAACTCTATTAACTCTTATATACTGTTCAGGGTCAAATTAGACCCATTTTTTTACATTTGAGAGCTGTAAGAACACCATATATACATTTATTTTAACAAGATTTGACCTAATGTGAGCCACAGTATTCAAAAGTAGAAGTAAAATGCATCTTTTTTATTTTATTTTGTGCCGTTGATACACATTTTTACATATGCAAATGCACAATTTTGACCTGCGTTTATTACAAAAAAAATCAAAAATCAGCATTCAAACATGCTTCATATTCTATAAAATGTTCTCCTGGACCATAAAATAGTAATTGTGAATGTCTTTTAATCAAACGGAGAGATGAATCAAACATTAATTAATCACTGATAGGGAATTTGAATGTGAATTGGTGTAGAAACTAATTATGAGTCAGTTTATAAACAGTATGTAAGGGTTAACACCTGCAGGATTTTCCCCTCATACACCCGTTAAAGCTACAGCTGGGCTTGTATTTAACATCTCAACCTGCTCAGGCCTTGTGCTGGCTTAAATGCTGACACACAATGTGTTATTTTCATTGGTTTTACTTTGCAATAACATACATAATCCTCCCAAATTCACACAATCCCCTTTTATCCACGTGTATAATACTGCACTGAAATTAAGTCTTAACCATTAGTCAAATTTACATGCACATCAAACATCCAATTATACTGAGATTAAGACGATAACACTACAGAGTCACAGTCTACATCGGGGGTAAATTAAGCTCTGATTTTTCCACCAGTCTGTTTTTCATAATTGCAGGATGTGTGAGGACAAAGGAAGGAGGTCCTGCTGATGATGTCTACAGCTGATATATTGTTATTGCTCTATATGCAGCTCGTCACGTGAGGAATGTCGTACTATGATCTCGCTGTAGAAGTAGAGTAGAGGTTTCTGGCACAACTTCTCCGACTTCCAAAGTGCATGTAGAAGGGGGGGAAAGTCTTAAAAGGTCAAAGCTCCAGCAATATTTGTAGTAGACTGTAGTAGACTATGTGTTTCGGCTTGTAGGCTTCATCAGAGTCATCTTAACTTAAATACTGTTTATATTCTGACTCATAATTAGTCTCTACACCAAATCCCATTCATAAATTCCCCATTAGTCATTGATAAATGTTAAAATGTTAAAAAATAAATCCTTCTATTTGATCTTATGGAAAAAACACCAAGAGAACATTTGATATAGAAGAATATGAAGAATACGAACGTTTGAATGCTGATTTTTGAATTTTGTACATTTGCATATACACAAATTTGTATCAGCTGCACAAAAAGTTTAAAAAATGTTGCTTTCTATTAACATTTTTGTATACTGTGGATCACATTAGTCTTAAAGAAATGTGTATATAGTGTTTTTTTACAGCTCTCAAATGTAAAAAATGTATGTAAAGGTTAAAACACATTACAAACAGTGTTTAAATAGTTATAAAAGCAAGAAAACAAAAAAAAAAAGACCAATTATGTGCATCCAGTCATGTATCAGCAATTGAGTATCTGCCAAGATGGGTTGGGTATAAGGTCATGTGACTTTAGGCCAATTATTATCTCAGACAGGCAGGAAGGGAAGGGGAAGTATCCAATAAATTACATGGGTGACACCATATTTGAGCCATAAACCAAAAAAATGTAAACCAATTAACTCATCCGGTTAGTACAGAAGTGGCTAAAATCTAAACTGTGTCTATTTGAAATGTCATATTTAGCTTACATATATAAAAGTGCTGTATGTATCTTGCAGCACTTTTCACAGACTGCATTGCTTCATGGTAGCTGTGGCTCACTACTCTGTT
The DNA here is from genome assembly GCF_963691925.1 of Scomber scombrus. Taxonomy (NCBI): domain Eukaryota; kingdom Metazoa; phylum Chordata; class Actinopteri; order Scombriformes; family Scombridae; genus Scomber; species Scomber scombrus. Next base: position 17,388,324 of record NC_084983.1, read on the forward strand.
CATATAAATGTAAACAGAGCTGCAGATGTCATCATCACGGGTACGGGAGCATGACTAATGGTATCCTGAAGATGTTTTGGACACAGTATTCAACAAGAGTGCATTCTTCAGTTCTCACCGCTCTGCATCAGCGAACATCCATCCTCATCTTAAGCTCTCCTCTCTGTCTTTCTTTGACAACACAACTCTTTCAAAAATAGCGTCTGAAATGTCATTTTGCAGCTGAAGTTGAAGAGATAATCCCTGTGATAGGCAAACAGACTGTCATAATGATGCATTATGCCATTATTATTCACATTTGATAGGCAAATTAGGGATTTCTTTTCTTTTATACCCATGTTCGTAACATTTCTGACTGTCTTGTCTTTGTTGAATAACTGAAATAACTGGCACACCCCAAACACAACACGCCTTATCTTTGTTGTGGATCGGGACAAACAGGCATAGTTGAAATAACCAAATTAAAGACTCCTTGTTAGTACTGTGATAGCATGTTCTTGTGCCTGAATGACTGTTCTTGACGTCTATCTTGTGCACCAACACTGGGTGAGTAATGTTTTATTCAGTCAGTGTGACAGAAAAACTGGAGCCAATGGCCTGTTGTGTAACAGTGACAGTATAGGCTATAATGCAGCCTCTGCAGTAATAATTACCATTATCATTATGACATGTTTTCAGTCTAGGCTCATAGAGTGAATGTGCACAAAATTATGCACAGAAACTATATTTAATGCTACACTTTTCTTAAAGGATAAGTTCACTGTTTTGTTGTCTGTCTTAAAGCAGCAGTCAGGTGTCCATATGATTCTTCACTGTAATTAGTGCAAAAAGTTTTTTAAAAGTGTGAACTCTACCTTTAATGTAAACTTCCTTTTTAATGCTTTGATTTTGAAAGCAACACGCCCAACCGGAAGCCTCCTCTCTTTCTCTCTCTCTCTACTCTTCCTTCCCTTCTCTTTCCTCTCTATTTCCGCGGGTCTCCGGTCAGCACCGGGCCGATCACACACACACAGATGCCCGCTGAAGTCAACCCTGCAGTCAGTGGGGTGGGAGGGGGTTAAAACATCACCATCATCCAGGTACGGTAAACGAGCCGAAGCTATCCGACGTATGACGCTCGATTCTTGGCGTGTTGTTGACAGCTGCTTCCCCTGGAGCTCGGAAGCCTTCTTTTTTATTTACCCCCCTTTTTAAAGAACCGTATTTGGATCAGTCGGTGTTATTTTATTATTGTGCATTAAAGAGAAGAGGACCAAGCTTCCTTTCCTGCATCCTTAAACCACTTCTGCACACAGGTAAGATGATAATTAAATTAAAATAAAATAAAAGTGCTGCTTTTAACAGGAGGAGCAACATCCGCTTAGCCAGCTAGAAACTGATTGGGAGCATTTTTTAAAACACTTATATCACTCTTTATGCACACTAATGGAGATGATTTCAGTCTTATTGATGCACAAGATTCATGCATTATTAATTATAGTGATGTGCTCCTGATGAAAATAAGCATAACAGCACTGTGTTTAGACTAAGTTAGCTCTGAGTTAGCCTTTAAACAAGGTAAAAGGATCCCTTGCTAGTTAACTTACTCCCCCTTTTTCTAAATATATACACAAGACAGAGTCGTGAAAATGCAAAACTCATCTGCGAAAGTGTTTACCCTGCAAGATGTGTGTTGGACCCTTCACTAAATGTCATGCATTTTTCTTCCCCCCTGATATTACACTTTTAAACTTTGCACATTTACATATAAACCTGGAAAAATGCTTTAAAAGTTTGGTTTGCAGGTTATTTACAATCCCCTCCCCTTACATGCATCTGATTAAAGATGGAAAAGACTCTTATAGTCAATTAAAATATTTTTATTCTGATCACAGGAATCAAATTAGTGTTGGATTAAAGCTATTTTTTAATAAGGAATATTAGTCCTTTTAATAATACTTGTAAAAATGAATAAAAGTCTTCCAAGATGTTTTTTGTAAGTGTTTTAGAAATATATAAGAATATTTACCTTAAAAGACTTATTTGCAGGAATTTATGTGAATTGTAAAGACTTATATAATTAAAACAGGTAAATCCTATATTAATATTTAAGTAGGGACCATACGGCTTAAGAATCGACCAAAATAAATTGATACCAAGTCGTCCTTTTTGCACCCAAAGCTAGAAAACATGACTATTTGTAAGGATTTAATCACAGCCAATCAATATATATATAGAGAGAGAGCGATATATATATATATATATATATATATATATATATATATATATATATATATGTGTATATATATATATATATATATATATATATATATATATATATATATATATATATATATATATATATATATATAAAGAAAGCTACTGTAAGACTTGCTTGATAATGATACAAAGGATAACAGCAGTAGATAATAACTGTAGCCTGTGTTTGCTTTGATGATAATCTGCAAGTTTGGACAAACTCTGCAAGTTTGAATTGTTTTTTGGTCTTAGTGGAAGCGAACAGAGACTGTGGCTGAGCTTGAAATGTGAGAAGTTCACATTCATTGACTCACACACACATACATACAGTGGTGGAAACTAAGCGAGGACATTTACTCAAGTTTCTGCACTTACGTACAATTTTGAGGTATTAATACTTTACTTGAGTATTTCCATTTATTTTTAGTTGTCTGACAGCGTTAGTTGCTTTTCACATGAAGGTTTGACATGAAATAAGATGTAAGAACCTTTATATTACACTACATTATTACAGATTACACCAGCAGTACCTAAACTTTACATAAACTCACTGTGTAAAAAAAGAGTCCAAATGTTAGTTTTTTTCTTTATTACATAAATTATCACCTCCCAAGTCACTCAGAATTATTTTAGGATTCTTTTAAAAAGTCCTGAAGATTGAATAATATCAATAAATGCTGCTTGTATACTAATTAATAACTATTAATAATGTACTGTACCCAATTTTCTTGTAAAACAAGCACTCACTTTTAATACTTTTAAGTAAATGTACCTGGTAATACTTCTAGACTTTTACTTATAAAGGAGTATACTGCAGATACTTATAGTAGGGAGTAAAAAAAATGCTGATAATCTTCTATATGTACAAGAATATATACATTAACACATGATCGGAGCTGTCCTATGTGGACAAACACGACCCCAAAACACCCGAGAAGCTGCTTGTTGAAAGTATTTTAGCTTCCACACAAAGTCATGGTTTTGTACAGGTAGCTGTCTCGTTTGACTGCGTATTATTCGACATACTCTGCAAATTGCAGGTTACTCTTTGTTCCTTTCAGCAATCCTACACAACCAGTATCTGTTTTACTCATTTGAAAGATTGACTGCAAAAAAAAAGAAGGTTGTAGTTGTGGTTTGTTCTGAGATCATGTTGTTTCGAGCACAAGTTAAACTTCCAGCTGGTCGTTGAATATTTGCGGTATATTGTTGATCATTCCGAATCCATGAGCATTAATATCCGACCCGCTTGGAAGACTTTCTGTAAGATGGTGTAAACCCGGCTGCAGGGATTTGCTTCCATTCAACCACAAGAACTTTTTAAGTGAGGTTGGAAACTGATGTTTGGTGATGAAATCTGTCTGGAAGTCAATATTCCAGTTCATCCCAGAGATGTTAGATAGGATTTAGGTCAGGGCTCGGTGCAGCCGTTTAAACGTTCCTCCACCTCACACTGTAAAACCAGTTGGACCTGACTTTTTTTGCATTGGTGCATTTTCATGTTGAAACAGGAAGCTGCTGTAGCTGGAAGCATACAGTCAGGACAAGGCTGCAACTAATGATTCAATTCATCTTGACATCTTTTAAATGTCTCGTTTTGTCCGATCGAGAGTCCAAAACAATCCAAAAACATACGTTTACACTCACAAAATAGCTTAAATTCATCACATTGAAGAAGCTGCAACCTAAAGTGATTATTCAGTTATCAAAATAGTTGCTGATACGACTTATCGTTGCAGCTCTACACACAAGTATCTAAGATGTCATCAAACACTGTAGCGTTACATTTTCTCTTTACTAGAACTTAAAAAAGCTGAAACCATAAAACCAACCAAAGACCAGCAGTAGGTAGATGGAGGCTGTTCGCTTAGTTTTGACCAGAGTGCAACATTTTTTAAAGCTCATAATCTCTTGTTGCATAGACAATGAAAACATCTACATCAACCAATCAATCAATTAATCAATCAATCAGACTTTTCATACATAGTAATGTAATACAACGACTCAATAAAAAACAATCAAATCAAGTAATGCATCATATTTATCAATAATTATGGCCCGACTGATACTGGATTTTTATGGCTGATACCAATATTATGTAGTAAAAAACATTCTAATATCAATATATTAGCAGATAATCTTAAATATACAGAATATATACATAAAATGCACCTTTTTTGGGGGCAATTTGGTTATCTAACACTTGTGACAAACTATAAACTTAATGGTATAAAACAATGTGAATTTAATAATCATACATTTCTATAAATAATAAAATACACAAACATTAAACTTGAATCAAGCAAAAGGATCAAATATACATAAAATGTTGCCTATATATAACTTAAAATATAGCTATGCATATCGGACAACATATACGCTGATACAGATATATCTTTATATAATATCGGCTTGCTACTATATCGGTCTGGCTCTATCAATAATATAACAATGGTCACAACATTATGCTCATTCTGTAACTTAAACCAGTGTTGTATTTAATAATAAAGCATTTTCTTTACATTTAACTCACATTAACCTGCAGTAACGACTCAGCACTAGAGCTCAGTGTTTGTCTTTAATATCCTGTGCATTGGCAAACTCAACAGATCCAACTTTAAGACTTTTAATTTGTGCTTTGTTAAAGGCAGATGCAATGGAAAATGTAATATATATAATATATGTAATATATATATATGTTAAGTGTGCAGAGCATCAGTGGCAAGATGACGGGAAAATAAAAAAAGAAGTATCTGCTAATCATCTAGCTATAATAATATTAATAATATTATGATAAAACAATCCAGTAGCTGATTTATTTTTAAAATTCCCTTTAATCTGTGTTCTTGCTTTATTTTTTCTCATAATAGTTGTTTCCTGTTTGCCCCTCCGGCTCTCACAGCTGTTTGCCAACAACACAACATTATTATAATAGACGGACTTTATGCCCAGTTAAAGGTCCGCTGTGGGAAAGTTTGTGTTCTCCTTTTAAAAAGAACAGCAGAGTTATTGTTTAATATGAACACAAAGATGATGGATTACACTCTGATATCATCAGCAGCACATTTTCACATTTGAGAAGTTGCATTAAGAACGATGCATCAGTTTTCAAAGTTATTATCAGTTTGTTTTCTTTCACAGTTAAAGTTTAAGCACTGATAACGATATTATCTTTAAGTTAAATAAAAAGATCTTCTCATTGACAGAAAGTGGATCATAAATAGGAGAATTTTATACATAATCATGAATAACGAGGTGCTTTTTATAAAGTTTTATTAAGTATCAGTTGTGTTTGTGTGTTTGTAGGGACGACTAGTTTAGGCTTTTATTTATTTATTTTCTTTGTTTCTTTTTTAAAATGTAATCGGGCAATCTCTGGAGGAGGATTAAGACCTTTTTTTCCAAGAGAAGCCTGAGAACAAGAAACACTCACAGGACAAGAACACAATCATCAGAAAGTGAAACAACACAACTACACAATAGATACAAGGACTTTAAAAAACAGATAGAAGAATCATAAAAAACATTACATGAGCTTTGAAACCCCCCCCTCCAAAAAATGTAAAGACTGGATCAGTGCCACATAACATAACACAGCATTTGTGAACAAATTTGGTAACAAACATTCCTCAAAGGGCCATTAAAAATAAACTTGGAGTCATATAAATGTCACTGGTTCCTGTGGGATTGTTTCCGCAGCGAGGGCTGAAGAGGGTTTTTATTTTTATATTTGGGTGGTGCAGTATGCCAGCAGATGGAGTCTGACAGGAAAAATGGAGCCCCTTAACAAAGAGTAGTATACTTGAAGTTCATTTTATTAAGTATGCTTGAGTGTAAGTATAAGTATAGCAAGTATACTACGGACCATGTACTTGTAGTGTACTAGAAAGTATACTAATTTAATATCTCTTCAGACTAAATTGGAACATTTTTAAGTTTATAAAAGTACACTCTCAAGTATACAACAATTACACTCATCTATACAATACTAGTGTACTAGGTATATACTTCTAGTCCACATTTTAGTTTATTGAAGTATACTTAAAGTATAGCACAAGTACACTCTTCTATATACTGCCATTGTACTAGTTATATACTATATGATCTTGAACATATAAGTTTATAACAGGGGTAATACCTCAAAGCAAATGTGTGTAGTGAAAAACATTTTTATTCTGCTAAATTAAATGTAAGCACGAGTCAATGACTTGACCTTATTCTGTACTTGGATCAAGATATACTAAGTATTAGTACTTTGTGGCAGAAAGAAGTAAAAAGTATACTAGAGTACAAGTATAAGCTTTACTATTAAAGTATAAGTGTAAGTCCTAGTATTAATGTACTTAGTCTTAGACTTTTCTTTATACTTTTCAGTATAAGCCAAGTATACTTCACTATACTATTCTTAAGTATATAAAATATAGTATATAAAAAGTAAACTTCAAGTATACTGCCTCAGTTTTAGTATACAATAAGTATACTCGTAGTCGACTTAAACTACTTTTTGCTAAGGGGCTTTTTTTATGTGGTACTGGTTTCAGAGCTGACATCTCCCCTTTTTTTTAAACCCACCAGGTGCTATGAGCAGTGAGCTGAATGTACCAATGGGCTCGCCGGCTCCAGGTGTGTCGGATCGGCCTCCGGACGGCGGAGGGATGGACTACAGGGACTGGGTGCGGCGTAGTTACCTGGAACTGGTCAGCTCCAACCACCACTCGGTGCAGGCGCTGTCTTGGAGGAAACTCTACCTGAGTCGGGCCAAGCTGAAGGCCTCCAGCAGGACCTCGGCCCTGCTGTCCGGCTTCGCTATGGTCAGTCATACATTCACCTCTCTCCTTTTGGGCGACACAGAGTCTTAACGGACCTCACTGATCATCACGGTGTCAGTTCGTGTCAGTACCCTCACACGATGGTAATGAGGCTGTGGGCAGGAAGTGGCTGTCAGCTTCCTGTTTATGCTTTCCGGATGTTATTGTGGGCTACTGAACAGCGACCTTAATGTTCAGATGTTTAACCGATTTTAGAAGAAACCAGTCGGACGTGAACCAGACTTGACTGTAAATCTGCGTTGATTTCCGTGCAAAGTCACCAACCGAAATTGACTGAATTGACTCAGGAACTGAAACTGATCTTAACTTAAACTGCTGAATTTTTTGGTCAAAGAAGCAGATATTTTCTAAGCCAGTCTTATCTTTTGTAGCTCTGTTACAGTTTGCCAGTGTAAAGCTTTAAGATGATCACAGGACATCAGAAGAGCTAGAAAACATGTGTGATTGATACACGGATGTATACAGTGTCTTTGTGATTCCTCATGTTGTTTTAGTCAAGTCCTCCTTTAAATATAATGACTGTACCATCATCACACAGCCAAGTCTGGCCCTTAATCTGTAAATCTTTACACTAATAGCAGGAATAACACACAATGTCATAGGGCTGGACGATATGGACAAAATCAAATATCACGATATTTTAGACCAAATACCTCCATATTGATATTGCAACAATATTTGAGAGATGACTGTTGATGCTTTCACTTAATATTTATACTATGACATTTTTGATAAATAATCATCAGTAATGTGGATATAATGACAAAGTGGGTAAAAAGTACTTAACAGAACAGCTAGAACAGTCTGGTAAGTTCAGAAAATTACATATTTTACTGTAATGCAGCATTTAAAACCAGGAAAAGACAACTCTGATGACATATCACGATATTACTATATCCAAAATCTAAGACGATATCTAGTCTCATATCACAATATCGATATAATATCAATATATTGCCCAGCCCTACAATGTCCCATTAACAGCTCTTTATTGGACTAAAGTGGCTTCTCAAACATATGCCCACATACAAGTTATAAAACTACATATAGGCTTTACAATAACATCACTTCCAGCAGGGCAACAGGCTCTTGTTACCCGGGCACAACATGCATGTTACTGTAAGTAACACTGGGGGGCACTAGGGGGGCTGCAGGTGCAGGTGACTTTACACAGGATCTCCGAGGTTGTGGGTATCGTACAGAGCTAACAAGGTTTACACAGATAGTTTCTTAGGCTCCATGTCTATAATCTAACTATATGAAAACTGCAAAACTCATACATATATCAATGATAACTACATAGTTCATACATGTTTCAAAAAGTATGATATTCACTTTCTAAGGGTGACGTTTAAGGCTAAAATGTGCCACTATATTATGGTGAAAGGGTCAAAGGCGCAAAGCTCAGACAGGCATCGTTTGAGAGGAGTTATATCGGCAGAAATGCTCTTTTTGGGCCTATTCCGATGTTTAATTTTGATACCGATGACATGCTGATATTATCGTTTATCCCTCATGTGTTTGTCGTAGGTGGCGATGGTGGAGGTGCAGCTGGAGATGCAGTACAACTACCCCCGCGTGCTCCTCATCGCCTTCAGCGTGTGCACCACGGTGCTGGTGGCGGTGCATCTCTTCGCCCTGCTGATCAGCACCTGCATCCTGCCCAACGTGGAGGCGGTCAGCAACATCCACAACCTCAACTCCGTCAGTGAGTCGCCCCACGAGCGAATGCACCACTACATCGAGCTGGCGTGGGGCTTCTCCACCGCTTTGGGCATCCTGCTGTTCTTAGCCGAGGTGGTTCTCCTCTGCTGGATCAAGTTCCTGCCTGTAGACGCCAAAAAACCAGATCCTGCCGCTACGCCAGCACCGGCGCAGAACAGCGGCTGGCAGGCTGCGCTGGCCTCCACCATCATCATGGTGCCGGTCGGGGTGATTTTCGTGGTGTTCACCATTCACTTCTACCGCTCTCTGGTGCGCCACAAGACGGAGCGCCACCACCAGGAGATTGAGGAACTGCACAAGATTAAAGTGCAGCTGGACGGCCAAGAGAGAGGCTTCCAGTCTGTGTGATGTGATCACACCACGGCAGCTTTAACCCTTCGTATTTATCAAACCCATCTCTCTCTCTCTCTCTCTCTCTCTCTGACGTTGGTTATGGCCGTTGTCCATGCCTTGCTCAGAGATTTTAAAAGCTCCTCGTGGCCGAAATATGTCAGACTGCTAATTTATTAAATAAGATAAAATAATGATAATGATAAAGATAATGTTTAATAGGATTTGTGCAGTGACTGTCTGTGTTTTTGTAATCTGTCTAGGTCAATCCTGTTAGGAGGATAATGAAAGATGTAGAGAAAAAGGGCTAAAATGTTCTGTGTGCCATTTTGTTGTTGTTGTTGTTGTTGTTGTTGCCATGTCTGTTTTAACAGCAGGACTGAGTGTCGATAGCGTGTCCATTTTTGAATCCAGTTATAGGCTTAACAAATCTCTCATCTGACAGTTTATCTCTCTTAATTTCTTGTTAGCAAAGAACAATGTAGAAAACCATTTAAACCTGTGCTGGTTTTCACTTTTCAACAAGAACAAACTGCAGCTCGAGCTCCGCTTTCTCCTCGGCCAAAGATTGTTCCACGTTCTCTTTCTCAGGATCGGACCATGTGTGTTTTTACAGTTTAAACAACACCAACAGAGTCTGTAGAGGAAATTTAAAAGTTAAGCCTTCAAGCCATTAAAACTTAATTTCACTGAATCAGAATCTCTGGTATTTATAAGTTGTGCCAAAGTAAGTTTCAACTTGAGGAGCTTATTTCATGTTTTTGTAGCTGCAGGATAAATTAAACCACCACTAAAAGCTTCTAACCTTCTCAGCCATCGAAAGCTTCACTGCACATCTGATACTTTGAGGTTTAGTTATGAATTCAGAAAGTTAAAGGGATTCAAAATGATTTCAGTGCTGGATTCAGATTCAATGAAACGCCATCGAAGCCCGAATCCTGCTTTATTGTCTTCTCTTTATTCTGACTGACTGAGGTTGTTTCTACACCGTGTGTGTGTGTGTGTGTGTGTGTGTGTGTGTGTGTGTGTGTGTGTGTGTGTGTGTGTGTGTGTGTGTGTGTGTGTGTGTGTGTGTGTGTGTGTGTGTGTGTGTGTGTGTGTGTGTGTGTGTGTGTGTGTGCGCGCGCGTGTGTGTGTGCGCGCGCGTGTGTGTGTGTTCGGTGCGGGGAAAAAGGGTGAGAAATAACCGTCAGAGTCAACAAGCTTTGTCTTTAAAGTCTTAAGTCTTAAAAATAATAATGTATCATTCTTGTGAAACAGAAGGGAAGTCGGTGACACTGTGTTTTTATGTCCAAAATCTCACAAAGCTTTCAAAACATTTTGTCATTTCCTTCCTTTAAAATAGCTTTTTACAAAGCCTATATAAAAGGTGTCAACTTTGCATACTGACGCTGCTCAAAGTGCTTAAATATGAACGTTACTGTCCAAAATATAGTTCTGCCTTTACAGAATTATTGCCTTTTCTTTTTTAATGAAGTGCTCGTAAAAAAACACAAGCTGATCTTCTGCTGGGAATGTATTCAAGTGTGATGAACCGAAGTTTAAACGGATGGGAGTTTAAACGTTGTGTCTGATGATGATGATGATGATGAAGAGGTCAGAATGATGAAATGATGATGGACATCAGATGTTTCTCCAGTTTACTGTACGTGCTAAAATATTACTTGTGAGGAGAAAGGCGCCGAGCTGTTAATCACATTCCAAAATAAGACGACTTGACCAAAGTGTCGCTCAGTTTGTTTTGTTTCTTGCCTCTCAGAAGAGATAAAAGTGCACTTGTAGTTGTACAGTGAGTGCTGGGGGGATTATCTGAGAATATCTTTGCTTTGTCTCATGTTTGTGGACTTTGTGCTACTTCAATGAATCCTACAAAGGTCACGGAGACCCGAGTGCTTGCAACAGACTTTCGAAATAAAAGCAAATAAGCTCTCACTTTTGTCTCTTGTTTCTATAATCAGTCGCTCAAATACAGGTTGATTGTTTAAAGGGACACATACATGATCTCATGTGGGCCGGACCTTTAAAAAGAGGGAAGGAAGGAGGGAAGAAAGAAAGGAATAAATAAAAAAGGATGGATAAAAGGAAGAAAAGGAAAGAAAATAAGTCAGGAAGGAAAAATGGAAGAAAGGAAAGATGGACGGACAGAGTGAAGGAAGGGAGGAAGGACAATGAAGAAAGGAAGGAGGAAAGAAGAAAAGAAAGGCCAGGAAGGAAGAAAGGGAGGAAGGACAGAATGAAGGAAGGACGGAAGAAAAAAGAAGGGAGGAAGGACAGAAGGAAGAAAGGGAGGAAGAAAAAGTGGAAGGAAGGAGGGAAGGACCGACAGAAGGAAGGAAAGAGAGACGGAAGAAAGGAAGGACTGACAGAATGAAGGAAGGAAGAAAGGAAGGAAGGACAGAAGGAAGAAAGGTAGGAAGGAAAGATGGAAGGAAGGAGAGAAGAAATAAAGGATGGACAGAATGAAGGAAGGAAGAAATGGAGGAAGGGCAGAAGGAAAAAAGGTAGAAAGGAAAAATGGAAGGAAGGAGGGAAGACATGAAGGAAATGTGGATGAAAGAAGGAAGGAAGGAAAAGAAGACAGGAAGGGTAGTGGGCTGGATTGGACCCTCAGCGGGCCAGTTCTGGCCCACTGACCGCATGTTTGACCCCCCTGGTTTAAAGTGATGAGCTGCTTTAATACTAATGTTTGAATCTTGTTTTAATCAGAAGTTCCCGTCGTGGCTGAGATTAAAGGACAGGTTCACACTTTTTCAAGTCTGTCCCGAAATGATACTCGTGCTTTTCTTTCTATAATCAAATCACATTAATAGATCTGTTCATTAAGCAGCTGTCACTCTGTACCAAAGTGTATTTAAACATTTATCTGCAGCTAATATGAAGCTTCAGCCGTTGAAATGAGTAAAATCAAGTAGATATCTTTCAACATGAGTCTTTTTAATGCCAAATTCCTTCTTTTTGTTACTATACTTCACCACAGCTCAACATGGAAACACTAAGAGGGAATTTAATGCTAAAAAGACTGTAAATGTGTCAGTTATCACTTGATATGACTAACTCAGACTGATGAAGCAGATAAACTTTTAAATGCATTGTTTGCACTAAATGGTTATACTAAATGTTATAGGATCTTTTAATAGTCAGTATGAACAGGAGGAATGATTACAGCGAGGAAAACCTCTTCAGACACTGTTCAAATTGGTCAAATTATACCCATTTAGTTTGTTTCCTAATGTGACCCTGAACATACAAACAAATTTAATAAAATGCATAATTTTTTTCAGCTAATACACATTTTTGTATATGCAAATGTCCAAAGTTGACCTGCGTTTATTCAAAAATTAAATAAATAAATAGAATACACTCTTCATTAAGGATTAATCAAACATTTATTAATAACTAATGGGGGGATTTATGAATGTGAATTGGTGTAGAGACTAATTATTGGTCAGATTATGAACCGTATGTAAAGGGTTAAGACAGAAAATTATAGTTTTTGTGCACGTTTACTATATGAGCCTGGACTAAAAACATGTCATAATGATGTAAAAACACTTTAATGTTAATTATTACTGCAGAGGCTGCATTATATATTGTTTATCAGGTAGATATCTTTACACATTAGTCTTTTTAATGCCAAATTCTTTCATTCTCTCTTTAGTTACTAAACTTCCACCACAGCTCAACATGGAAACTAAGAAGACGGTAACTATAACTTTTATTATGGCTACCTCAGACTGCTGGAGCCTCAGATGAACTTTTAAATGTGTTTTTTTAGATTTTGTCACATTTGGAAAGAATCTTTTTAATAGATTACAGCAAGAAAAACATGTGTCAGTGTTCATTTGGGCACCTGATGACTTAAAAAAGTGAACCTGTCCTTTAACAACATGACCTGTAGCCACACATGGAGATATTAACCTTTATTACTGAGCGATGCTTTTGATTAAATGTGATGTTATTATTGGGACAGAGGAGCGGGACTAAGAGTTAATCATCCTCAAAAATGTAAATTCAACTTTAAAGAGACATTTATTTGGCAGCACTAGTCCATCACCGGCTATGAAGCAGCCCAACTGTTATTATATCTGCTCTGTTTTAAGAGAAACATCATCCTGTCTCACTGCTGAAGGACGAGTAGCGCTTTCCATTTGCAGACTAGACAGAAAAATGAAGAAAATTAAACGTTGGCCTGGTTTTTTTTTTTGTGTGTGTGTGTGTGGGAATACTTTCCAACATGGCTGCGATGTGCTGTCAGACGCTCCTATAACAACATTAAAGAGAACAGTGACAGCTTGTACTTTGGGGGAAAAGGGTGGCAGGATGTGTAACACACACACACACACACACACACACACACAACACACGCACACAACGAGGGGAATGGTAGGAGAAAAGAAAAGTTGTCCAAAGATAAACAAACTCTCTACTTATTTCAGTTTGGTTTGATCCAGTTGTTGAAGCTCAGGCCAAAAAGTGCTCTTAGTGACTCTTTTTTAAACATTTATATTCATTTATATTCTTTTTTACTCAATTTTTTGGCTACTCCTAATAGTATTATGCCTCTTATGCCTCCATTTTCATGTGCTACTGTCGTTTTTCTTGCCTGAGTGTGAACTGCATACGTGTGTCCTCTTGTGGTGAAACCTGTTACATTCACCTAGCTGAGACACACAGACACAGAGAGAGAGAGAGAGAGAGAGAGAGAGAGAGAGAGAGAGAGAGAGAGAGAGAGAGAGAGAGACACACACACACACACACACACAGAGAGAGAGAGCGCGAGAGAGACACACACACACACACACACACAGAGAGAGAGAGAGAGATAGAGAGACACACACACACACACAAACAGAGAGAGAGAGAGAGAGACACACACACACACACACACACACAGAGAGAGAGACACACACACACACACAGAGAGAGAGAGAGAGAGAGAGACACACACACACTCTTCAGGTAAATATACACAGTCTGCAAATATTTACTCTTTTTTTCTCAGATCGCTTCAGGACTGTTGTGACAGCAGTAACTTCAGAAGTTAATTAAAATGTCATTAAAATGTCAATTAAAATGTTTTAGGTCGGTAGCAAACAGCTGATTTCATTGTCAACTCATGACTGTGTTCTCATGTATCAAATGTCAAATAAATAGACGTAGATAATAGATGTCTGTCACAGTTTCCCACAGTTTAAGATGATATTTAATGGATTATTCTTTGATTGTTTGCAGGGATTACACTGCCAGGCTGCTTTAAAGCTTTCAGCTGTGTGGTGTGTCTTTCTTTTTGGAAACACAATGATGGACATAAAAGAGTTTAATCTACCAATACATATATTACATGCTCATATTTAAGTGTCTGTTCATAGCCTGCTGGTGTTGGAACAAAGGTTGAAACACCACCTCACTGTGGCTCAGTCACACACACACGCAACAATCCTCACAGTGACGTTTAGCACCATCTAACGACAAACTGCTGGTCTGTCGAGCTCAATGTGAAAGAGTCCTAAATGATAGAAGCTTTCATTTTTGTTTAATCTTTTTGGACATTTACTGATGTGACTGCAGCACTAACTGGACAAACCTTGTGTACTACTAATACTGTAATGTCACTATTGTTGTTTTCTGTCCTAACTTCCAATGAAGCTTGATGGTGAAATTTAATATAACACACATGAGCACACTGTCTTACCGTATCTACACCTTCTAAAAGTGTCACGTGGATGCTGAAAGTCACAGTGGGAAGTGTAATAAATAAATTGCCAACTGACTGTTGCAGGTGTAAGAAAAAAAGATGTACTTATAGTTAACTTCAGTTGTGGAAGAAGTACTCAGATCCTTTACTTGAGTAAAAGTACCAATACAGCAATGTTAAAATACTCTATTACAAGTAAAAGTCCTGCATGAAAAGTCCTACTTAAGTAAAAGCATATAAGTATTATGAGTGATGTAGTATGCAGTATTACAGTAAAAGTACATAAGTATTATGAGTAATGTAGTATGCAGTATTACAGTAAAAGTACTGCAGTATTATGAGTAATGTAGTATGCAGTATTACAGTAAAAGTACTGCAGTATTATGAGTGATGTAGTATGCAGTATTACAGTAAAAACACTGCAGTATTATGAGTGATGTAGTATGCAGTATTACAGTAAAAGTACTGCAGTATTATGAATGATGTAGTTAAAGTATTGCAGTAAAAGTACTACAGTATTATGAGTGATGTAGTATGCAGTATTACAGTAAAAGTACTGCAGTATTATGAGTGATGTAGTATGCAGTATTACAGTAAAAGTACTGCAGTATTATGAGTAATGTAGTATGCAGTATTACAGTAAAAGTACTGCAGTATTATGAGTGATGTAGTATGCAGTATTACAGTAAAAACACTGCAGTATTATGAGTGATGTAGTATGCAGTATTACAGTAAAAGTACTGCAGTACTATGAGTGATGTAGTTAAAGTATTGCAGTTAAAGTACATAAGTATTATGAGTGACAAACAGCTTATACATTAAAACATATTCCTCCTCCTGTATTTTAATCTTTAGCTTTTTATAAATGACAGGAGCACTGATGGATGTTTTAGCACAGAGGAAGCAGGTGTGTAGTTTAATATTTCATATTTTATGCACTTTAAAACAACCCTAAATGATTAATAATAAATGTATAAAAATACTATCAAAGTTCCAACCAAGTAAAATTTAATGTCTACAGAGTCCTGAACACAACAGAAAACATGTGGGAGAAACAAAACACTCCATGGCAGCACATTGTTGTCGGTCACATGACTGTTTGACCTCATACTGGAAAAATGATGTTCAAATGATTTTTATTTATTTTTTGTTAAATTCTCATTTCTATCTGCAAAAAAAATAATAATTACAAAATCAAAGAACTTAGAAATAGAAGCAAAAACTAATATGATGTATATCCTCTTTTCCTTTCAAAACTAGAATGATGCACTTTATGCACAATATTATCCCCGACATTATTAATATCCCCAAAACACTTTTTCTTTCTTTTTTTTTTACAGTCTGCCTGCACTTTTCTTTTTAGGCCAGCAGAGGGCAGACAATACACATTCAATGCCAGATTTTCTTCTCTTTTTTTTTTTTTTTTTTTTTTTACAATCCACCGTCAAACATTTTGGGAATAAAACTTTTATCTCTAAATTATCTGTTTAATGTGTTTCCAAAAAAAGGGACACAAACCATTTTTACTAGCATCTGGCGGCTATGTGGTGTTTACTTTCCGGTCTTTACATGCATAAGCTACATATATACTACATCTTCAAAGACCTTCAAAAAGCCACAATAAACACATTAATTCATATACACGGCCTCGGTGAGAATACAGATAATAATCGGCCGTCCTCCGTTATTCTGGGATTGTAAATTACACAGGGGGGTTATTTTTTGTTTCATAAAAATGTCAAAAACCCCCCAAAATTAAATCAGATTCACACTCATGTTTTGATATCTTACAATTCAGGTAACTAGTTCACGTATGTTTTCATCATGTCTCACAGGCGAAAATCTCATTTTAAATCAAAATACAGAAGAAGAAAAAAAATCTAAGGAGACATTTTTTTGTGAGTGCAAAGGCAAGTGAACCCTCTTATTCAAGTTGTAAGATATTAAACATGACTATGGAAGCCTATAAGGGACTATATTAAAATCATTTAACTCCAAAAAGCCTTTTCCCACATATGTATGTTTTATTGGAGTGAATTAAATTAAACCTTTTCCATTTTCACCCTTACAATGTGTGAAATGAAAGTTGGATTATTGCATTTTTTATTTTAATTGTTACTCAAATAACCCATACATACATATATGTAGAAAAATGATAATGCAATTGTGGAATTGCAATTTTCAAGATTGCATTATTGTTTTAATTTAGTCCTCTATAGGCTTCCATACATTACAGAACATTACTTTATTTAAGGGTTTATTAAAACTAAGAAAACAGTCCAATTTCCCCCTTTTAGGCTATACAATAAATGTGATTCTAAGGCTTTTATGATAAAGCTTTAGAGGAAAATGTACAACTCAAAGCCTGCGATATTAACTCATAATCAACTGGTCGAGTGTCAGAAGCAAAAAAATGAAAAGCGGTATAATTTGTACGACCTTTTTGATGGTTTACAAAGTTCATAGATTCTTATTTTTGTCAATAATAGCTCAAGTCTCTCGACGCCCTTTCTGCTAAATAAAAAGAAAACAGATAACTGTATAAGCTAACACAATAATAAACGCTCCAGACAGAGATAAAATGAAATAAATGAAGCATCCTTGTTGATCTTTTTGTTTTGACGACTGGTGTCGAACGGGGAATGTTCAACAAAATGTAAGGAGTGCTGATGTTGACCGACTATTGTATGTATGAGGGCGTATTTCTAAAATCGCATGACTTGGCTTTTTTTTTTTTTTTGTAAATCCTGAGATAAAGAGACATTTAATGTGACATCACATGAGGGAAAACTAAAAAAAACAAGTTTGATGTCTAATAATGTGAATTTCATTATTATTTGAGAGCATGGGCTTAAAAAAAACAACGTAAATGGTTAAAGTTGTCGCCCACCTTCTAGTTGGTCGGGACTTTCATGATTTAAATGTCCTATGTTTGTTTGGTGGGAAGCCAGTGAGGGATTTTTTTGCATTAATGACTCCCACTGGTTGGTTGAGGGCAACTCATTCCAAAGTAAAAACCTCAATATGCTTCAAATGAAGTGCTTTGAGGATTGTTTAACAGCCTTTCTGATAGCAAAAGTTTTATAAAAGTCAGAAATACGTCCACCTTTAATTGGGTTGGTGTCTCTTAAGCTCTTTTTTCATCCTCTATACAACTACTTCCATCACTTTTTTGTCTACAGTGCAGTGAAACACCATGAATACCTTCAAGTGGAGACTTCTGGGTATTATCCCCATTTTTAAGATTCACTGAGACAAAAAAAAAGATTCTTGAAAAAGGGGGACGATCAGTAAGGCAGGAAGGTAAGAAAGATCGCCAGCTTTTTGCCCCCATCTATACAACCCAAACAAGTTTAAACACTCTTATCTGTAGATGTCAATCATTTGAAGCATACTGAGGCCTTTACAAGTGAAAAGTCTGTAGTGAATTAAATTAGGAGGAGAAACAAAAAGGAAAATGAATGGATTAAGAGAATAAAAAAACAAACATTAGATGTGCACATTAGTTGTCTCAAGTTAATTACATAATTAAAGTTGTGATCTGGAGATAATGGACCTAAATGATGATGAGTATTGTGCAGAAATCCTGTCATTGACCCTTTCTGAAATGTAACCTTATACAAAAACTTGTTTAAGAAAAAAAAATACAAAACTTGAAATATAACTGACTCACTTTCTGGAAAATAAAATAAAATGAAAATCAGATGAAACAGAAACAAAAGAAGACAATTTTAGACAAATACTTCTCTGGTATAGTATTCCTCTTAAAGTTTGTTACAATAAAGTCAAACAAAAAAAAACGGCTGTGATTGGTACAGTGCTGGAAAATCTATTTCATTGTGCAAAAAACATCCAACATCAAAAATGAATGAGATTGTGACTGACATGGTGCGTAACTACCGAGAAAAAAAAGGCAACAACAAAAAGAAAAATGCAAGAAAAATTTAAAAGTCAGCATGCAGTTGAAGGACTTAGCATCACACAGTAAGGCAACTGAACCCCTCGGTTGGCTTCCCTGCCTGAAAGCTCCTCTAAAATACTGCTGAACAAAACAAAAACAAAGGTGTTCATCAATTATGTGTGTGTGTGTGTGTGTGTGTGTGTGTGTGTGTGTGTGTGTGTGTGTGTGTGTGTGTGTGTGTGTGTGTGTGTGTGTGTGTGTGTGTGTGTGTGTTCTTAAAAAAGACAAAGACAGAAAAATCTGTTAATGAGCATTTGGTGTTTTGGCAGTTTCTTCTGCATAAATCAGCCACTATAAGGGTTGAAGGTTTTTACAACACATGCTGGCAAAAGCACATCAGCTGTAATATATGAGGACATTGAAGTTAAACTTGTGTGCTCTTGTCACCAAACAACAGCTGTTTTCCTTTGTAGATTTTGATTTTTTTTTAAACTAAACAACAAAAAAAACCAGCTGACATCATACTGGAAGGATCTAATGTTTCTATTGATCATGGTGAAGCATGTGAGCGGCTTTGTGAGGAGGTTTTGACAGGGCTGCTGGAGTGTCTCAGAAGTTTAATTTGTAACATTTATCGTTGAAATGTCTGTTCCTGTTTTGAGGCTATGCGACCAGTAACTTCAAAAAATGAACTTCTTTACAACTGAAGCTCTTTTAAATTTTTCTCTCCTCTCCTTCCTTCCTTTCCTCTCTTTCTTTCCTCATCCATATCAATGTCCACTATCATGCACAGTTTGTCCCGATAACCTAAACATTCAAAAAAATTCATACACACCTTTTTAAAACTTCAAGATGACGAGCCACAGGGTACAAAACAACAAAGGAAAACAACTGAAATCATCAACTTGAGAGCTAACATAGCTTATAATCAGTCTAAGGCAAAAAAAAAAGGAAAAATAAGAAGAAAACAAGAAGTAGTGGGTAAATTTAGGAGCTTTCTGACAACATACTGTAGAGGCTATCACTTTGTGCACCGAGGTCCTGAAGTCCCTCTGTACCCCTGTATGGCCTGATTCCTGGGTTGGGATCTACGAGGATGACCTGGTGGGGAGGAAGAGGAGGGGAGGGGGTTTTTTTTTTACACTCTGAAGCTCTCTCCTTTGCCGTCAATGTGGCGCAGACGCAGGTAGACGTCAGTGCCGATGCCCTGCATGGACTGCAAGGACAGAGAGCCACCGAGGTATTCGGCGTAAGCTCGAGACGTTGGCAAGCCGAAGCCGAACCTGCAGAATAAAAAGATACAAGACAGCAGGATGAAGACGACAGTGAGGATGCACAGTTAATGAATTCACAGCTGGTTGGAAAAAATAGGGTTGTAGGAAACAGCTGTAACAGGAAACTTAAATGTAGAGTGTAAAAGAAACATCTTGTCATAGAGCTTTGCAAAGTATTTTTTTATGCTGCTTCAAATGTTTTTCCATCATATTTAAACAACTCATATATTGAACATCAATCAGCAGCTTCTGTGCAAAATAATCTACAAAAAACTGAAAATTGCAGTCATTTTTGTTAAGACATCTCAGGCTGTTCATCTGTTTATAACTACATGGTTTATTATAGTAAAGTTATAATATATATACTATTTAGATGTTATTATGCAGTGGTTTTACTGGTCTGTCATAGAGAATAAGTTGATTTTACTCAACATTCATGTTTTCTTTTGTTCAATGAAAGAATTGATTAAAGTTCTATTCACAAATAAATCACTCAAAATGTCGTTTTTGTATTGTATTAGTTTACATGCATGTCTGCTCATGACAAAAAGAAATGTTTATATTTACGTTTGTATACAGTTCATTCTAGTTAATATCTGTTTATTTTCCCACAATTCCCATAAAAACTTTTCCAACCGTTTACAACCCAGCCGAACCTGCAGAAGTAACTCGTTCAAGAGTTTGGGGACTACAGCTGATCAGGCCCTCTAGTTGTAGAGGGAAGTTGTCTTCCCTCTACAACTAGAAGCAACTGTTCAGCTATTTAATAACAACAATAATAATAATAATAACATTAATATGACGATTAATGAGCAGAACTTTGTCTGATCTGTGTTAATTTCAGTTGACAGATAGTCTTTAGGTAGCTGGCAAATGATGTTACTGCACAGCTAAAGTGCACAAGTTGTTCTTCTTGTGTTTGTTTCTTTTTAGTCAAACAGCTACAGACATGTTGCACTGCTCCAGGCTGAAATAGAGCTAACTCTAAACTGCATGTAATCCAGGGAAGAAATCAGACAAGGCATCTGTGTAACAGCATAACTGTGGCTCTGTGTAAATAAAGCCTGAGGCGTGATGATTGTCGGTTAACCTACATTGTACAGAAGTGAATTACACACCATAAAAAGTGTGTCAGTGAAGCTTTGTTACCACACGTCCAGCCTCCAGAAAGAGTGAGCTCAGGTGTCCTTTGTGCTTTTCAGTCTTGTAGAAATTGATTTGCACAACGCCTGACAGTTTTTTATTATTGACTCATCCTTTATTTTGCATATATATATTTTATTTTACAACAATCATCAGGACCTGAGTACGCTATTTCCTTCTCTTTCATGTCTCTAAATGACTGGAATGACAATAAAAATCCTTGAATAAAATGAACATCAGTGCATTGAAAGAGTAAACCTCTATGGGAATTTAATAATTAGAATTAGCTAAAACATACATATATTAAAGTTGAATTAAGAAAAAGAGTCAAACATACATATAAACCTGTATAACTAAAATCTGCACATATCGGACAACAAATGCACTGATGCCAATATATCTATGATATATATCTACACTGACCAATATATCGGTCAGTGTAGGAGCCAAAATGTATATTTGCTTGTCACAATATTATATAGTTTAATCATTTTTGTCAGTCTTTTTTTTGTTTTTCCTTCAATCAACATTATTAAAACTTCATCTAAACTTCAGCATGGATAAGTGTATATGTGGCACAGATAAAAGCCTATAAAGTCGCTGAGTATCCCTTTATTTTGGAGAGTAGTCGCTACCGTTAGTCTCTAGTAAACAGGGAACAAACGTGCTCTTACCCGTGCATAGGCCCAGACTGGTTTCCGGAGTTGGTAATGTTGTTGAAGAAGTTGCTCATGCGGGGGTCCTGTGCGCTGTCCTCAGCCGTGCTGAAATGGTAATCCATCACTTTGTCTATTATGTTGTGAGGGATGCCGCCACCCCGGTCTGAAATCCTTTAAAAGAAAAGAAGAAAGAAAACGGATTAATCACCGGAGGCGTTGAGCACCACAACATCTGATTACTGTAATTTTCTTCTTCTTTAGCTCAACAAACAGTATCTGACATTTAAGAGTTGGTTTATGGGTCGGTGACAAGATGAGCAATTCAAAAAATATCTTTAAAAATAGTTTTAAAAGCAGCACCAGGTTTTTAAAATGTACATTTAGTATTTTTGTTGGTTTTATATCATTTTTATACCATTTTTTTTAACCAAAAGTAAGACTGAATGCTCCTGAAAATTTCAAATGGTGTAACCACAAAAGAATGATAAATATTAAATAGTTTATCCACCTACAGTGTATTTAAGTGGACTTATACTAATAATGACTTCATTTAAAAAAATTTAATGTTTCCTGATCTCCATGATTCCCCAGATTAAATGTAATATTTAGAACAATTGTATTCCATTACCTTTATTTAATATAAAAAGTTATAATGTAAGATCATGCCAAACTAGTTGATATAGTGTTTTATTGAGAATTTAGTGTTTTTAAGCAAGTTGAATTATTTGGTACAAAGTTTTTATGGTTACACCACTTAGACGTTTTTGCCATAATCTTCTAATATATTCTCTCAAAATGGATTAAAAGCAGAAATTTGATGCTGAGTCCACAAAAAAAGAATGTGTTCAAGTTATTCAAACGTTTATTTTCACATTTTAACCCCTTTAAATTTTACTAAACCGCATGGACACAAAACAAACCTCACTGACCCTTATAGTAATGATTGTATTTTTTATTCCAGTCTGGATTTGAGGCCTGAAAACATCGTTAAAATATTGCTGCACTCACCTGATGACAAAGTCAATGTCGTTATTGGCAATGGTGACGACCACATCGGGCACATTGTATGGTGTATCCAGATGGCTCTCCATGGTGGACCTAAAGAGACAAAAAGATGCATGTTAAGAGGAGTAAATACTTTCCATCCCTGTAACTTCTTCCTGAAATTTGAACTGTTAATGTGTTTTAATTAAAATGTGCTTTGTGTGCTGTGATGCAATGATTGTGTACTGCTTTACAGCATTTCACAGGTTGCCTTTATGGTGTTTACTGCATACAATTAGACTTTTTTGTATGCAAATTACACAAAATACTGGCAGACATGGTTATTAATCAGGGGGAAAATAACTCAAATTTTATTTATATATTTATTTATATTTAAGAGCATTCAACACATATTTTAAAGTTTTCATGGGTATGGGTGAGATGTGTTTGGGCTTGTGCGTGTTATGTGTATGTATTTTATATTTTTATGCTGTAATTGGACCGCTCAAATGGAGTATTATTACTTGCAATGACAATAAAGATAAATCTATGCATCTATAAGTCATAAAAATTAGAAAGGTTTATATTTTTAAAAAAGCCAAACTTTAACCTCTTTTCTCTCTTTTCTTACTGAAAAATAAACATAATGGATGATGTACAGCTTGTTTTTATGATGTTTACTGTATAAACTTTTGACTTTTTTGGTGCAAATTACACAAAATCCTGGAAATAAAATCCAGTTACAAGTTGACTGATTAATCTTTAACTGTTCAGATGTAATAAATCATGAAAATTAGATTGAAAAGATAGAAAAAAACAGCCGAACTTTAACCTCTTTTCTTACTGAATCTGCTGACACAGGCTGTCCTTGTCTGTGCAGGACTGAATCAACGTCAACAACCTCTCAACTAATTAAACTGTACACATCACAAAAGCCGGCAAGTAATAGTCCAATCAATGCCTCTTTTCTAAATCACTCCTCGCCTCTTCTGCTTCTGTCCCTGTAAAACCAGTAACCAGACTGAATGAGAGGAATGTAGACACCATGCAGCCGGCAGCGCCAGCCAAAACACAGTCCTGTGAGCTCTGATGACGAGGCAGGACTCATTCACACATACAGTACACAAAACAGTAAGATATAGAAATATAACAATGTTTATAATGGAGATAATGATTTAATATTGTACGTTTTAGGACAGAAAAACACAAAATAGTCAAATCTTGCTTCCACATATGCTTGTATGGTAATAATACAAATTACCTGGAGTCAAAACCCTCAATTAATATAATTTAATACACCTATAAATCAGCTTAAGCCTCAACAAACCTGTGTTTATAGCTGAGCTGATGGTGTAAACTCTCTCTACGAACAAAATGTACCCAAAACAAGACGTCCTCACTTTTACAGGACCAGCAAAGAACAGCCTTAAATGGGCCGTCCTGACTACTGGAGCTGGACCCCCCCCGTCTCATATGGATACCAACCAAGTTTATTTTAGTTTCACTTTGTTTCCACTTGCTCGTTTACCAATCATTTAATGGCTCGTGGCCATGATCTCGACCCATGCGGACCAGTTGTTCCCACAGCGGGTGTCAAATAACTGCTGGTCGAAGCACCGGAAGAGTTCTCATTTCATTTTTACTCTTTGTTTCACTCTTCTTTTCTTATTTTATTTTAACGATTTAATATTATTAAATCATTAGATATGATGAGATGAGATGCTTATACTCATACTAAACTAAGGTGATGAAGAAATTTACTGTAACTAAGTTCAGGCTCTTATTCTTTCTAGTTTTAAGCCAAGTGTACAGACAGAAATTAAAACTAATTTTTCCAGACTCTTTATAATCTTGGATAAATCCTGAGTCTGTCGTCTTTAACAGTCCTCTATTGTGAGTTTTGTAGTTTTGTCGACGAGTCAGTGAGACGAACAGTGACGCAGCAGCCAATGAATTGAGTTTAAAACATCGATGGCTGGTTAGATGATGGAGCAGCCAGTAGGAGGAGAAGTTCGGAGGAGGCTTTTTTAACGTCTCCTCAGATGTGAATCGTGACAGAGGGGAAAAGAGAGAGTCTTTGCCTTTTTAACAACCACGCTGAGGTTAAAACATTTTCAAAACTTTCTGCTAGCTAATGTTAACTTCCTAACTGTTTTACTTCATCTCCTCAGCTAATGTCGTTGCCATGGTAACTTGGCGTAACAGCTCGAGGACATAAACAAGTCCTGTAAAAATCCTGTAATGTGCGACCCCACTATGATTATTGGGATTTTTAAAAAGACAGACATTAGACAGTTGTGAGATGTTGCTGCTCTCCTCTAACGTACACTTGGCTTTAAGTATAAAGTAGGAGACTGGGGGCAATATATTGATATTATATCGACATCGTGATATGAGTCTAGATATCATCTTAGATTTTGGATATCGTAATATCACGATGTGGCAGAAGTGTTGTCTTTTTGTAAATGTCTGCACCGTGAGACTAATAAAGATAAATTAATAATCTTTTCCTAGTTATAAAAGTTTGCATTACAGTAAAATGATGTAATTTTCTGCCCAGCTCTATTATAGTATTATATTAAAATATTTTGCAAGTTTCATGCCCACGAGAATAGGAAATAAGAAAGTTAACTGAACTTTTTAACAGTCGAGGTTTGTTTTCCTTCCAGCTTTGTTAAAACATTGCTGGTGTAACAATCATGAGTCCTGTGTTATGGATCAGCTGATTGTATCGTCACATCCCAGCTTATGAAAAGAAAAGAAAATCAGACCAATCAGAAACAGTCAAACGGGAGGGTTAGGGTTAGAAACATCTTGTAACATCACCTCATGGCGTTCTTGAGGAGCTCAGGTAGAATGTAATCCAGAGGCAGAGGGATGAAGGGGAAGCGAGCCGCTACGTGACCATTGATCCTCACTCTGGGAGAATTACCGTACTGGTGCTCACACAGACGTCTGGTGGACGAGACAGAAGAACACATGAGGGCAAAGCAGTACACAGGAAATGATCCAAAACTTCATGTTCGAACCTTGCTCGACAGGTTTTGGGCATTTGGTAGAACATCACACCAAACTCATACATCTCAATCTCACAGGTTTCATTGTTAAACTGGGTGGAAACAATTTGACTTTCGAAAAAACCTGCATTGTAGAACCAATACAGTCTTTATATTGAGGCATAGGGCTGGGCAATACATTTATATTATATCGATATAGTGATATTTTATAGATATCATCTTAGATTTTGAATATCGTAATATTGTGAGTCTTTTCCTGCTTTTAAAGGCTGCATTACAGTAAAAATGTAATTTTCTGAGCTTAACAGACTGTTATATTATCTGCCTTTATCCACTTAGTAATTATATCCACATTACTGTAATATATTATATTTATTTAAAAAATCTCATTGCGTTTGTCCGGTATTGACCAAAATAAATCGATACCAAGTAGTTTCGAAACGTCTAACGTCAAACGATACCTGCAAAATTTCTATGTCCAATTATTTTTGAAACCCTTACATACTGTTCAGGGTCAAATTTGACCTTTTTTTTTTTTACATTTGAGAGCTGTAAAAAAACCATATACACATTTTTATTTAGTTGGACCTTTCCCAATGTGACCCAGAGTTTTAAAAAAAGGAAATAAAATACATCTTTACATTTTTATATATGCAAATATCTGCATTCAAACATGTTGTATTCATCATATTCTATAATATGTTCTCCTGGATCATAAAATACTGATTGTAAATGTATTTTTGTCCACAAGATGAATCAGATAGAGGGATTAATTAAACATGTATTAATAACTGATGGAGGAATTAATGAATGTGAATTAGTGTAGAGACTAATTATAAGTTAGTATAGGAACAGTATGGTAAAGGGTTATAGATTTAAACTTATTTAAATGTTCTACATGTTTTCTACAAATAACACTTTAGCTATTAACAGCTAGATGTACTTTAGTAGATGTTGAGATGCTGGAGACCAAAGCGGAGGACATTGCGATCCCTCCGAAGAACAAAGGGTGTATATATTTTTAGCGTGGCTGTAAGTGGTTATATATACATAGTGATTATATATTCTGCATTAATGTGACCTGTGTTTTATAATTGCTGCTTATTATAGTGAATTAAACTGCACACAGATGTTGATTTAATTGTGTTCACGAGCTGTAAACTGCGCACCTCCCTCCTTAAATTAATTATTTCCAAGCTATTTCATAAATTAGGAGTCTAGACACAGAATAAACTTTTTTTTTTCACTTGTCTGACTCTTAAAAAAAAAAAAAAAAAGGTCATTTGATAAGATTACACAAAGCAAACACTGCTCGTATCTTGTTCTCACAGCTCGGAGCGCCGAAGCACATCTGCTACCGAGAGTTTATCAGCTGACCTCTGTCCTCTCTCTGTCAACATGAGCGCTCGTACAGAAGCAGAAAAGTCACTTAAAGGTGATAAACAAACAAATCCAGGTGATTTAAAAAAATTTTTTTTTTAAAAACACTCACCTGGCAAAGTCCACCCACTTCTCAATGATTTTTTTAGGAGACAGACGTCTGCATATGATCCCGACAAAATCAGGCTGAAATGAGAACAACAAGAAAATACTGAAACTGTTCACTCAAATCAAAGAAAAGAAACTATAAGTGTAATTTATTAATATATTCAGTTATAGTCTGGTTCCTCGTAGTTGTTGTTTAATTACTTTATTTTCTTTCTTTTATTGTTTTCTTTTAAATATCCAACCTCTCATTTCTGGATTTACTCACTTTATTTTATAGAGACTTTATTTTATTATTATATTTTATTAATCTTATATAACCTTTTATTTTATTTTGGTATTCTGAATTTTGATATTTTCTGTTGTTTTCCTCACTTCCTGTTTTTATTGAATCATTATTTATTTTTTCTTCTTCTTTTTTGTACTATTTAAAAGCACTTTGTGTTACATTACTATGTATGAAAAGTGCTATAAAAATAAAGTCTGATTGATAATTGATTAAAATACCACTTGAACTGTCCACTGAACAATGATGGCATTTATTGGTTTTATTGGGAATGAGTTTGTTTCTGTTAGTCATGGGTTTAGAAACATTACTTTTTAAATACCGCTGGATTAATATTGGTCTTTTTTTTTTTTTAATATAAATGATCAGAAATCCATGTACATAGCCTCGCTTGAGCATCAAATTTGTCTGAATCAACAGCTGAAAACAGTCTCCAACAAATGTATTATTCACTTTTTTTTCTTTGTCCAGCTACTTTATGAAATTATTCAGCCTTTAAAAGAAAAGTAAAACATATATTTGAGAGCTGATTTCCTTCTTTAGGAACCAACAGGCTTGGTGCATGTACCACAGACAGTTCGGGGAATTTGCTGTAAATAAGGAAAATGTAAAATGCCTGAGCCTTATCCTTTAAAACACTTTGTACTAAAACATTTACAGGGATTTCAGGATACTTGGATAGCTACAAAAGCCAAATAATTATGTTCTACATGACCAACATTATGTTTGAGTTTTCCTCCCAACAAACATTATGAGCCATTAGAGATGTTTGAGTGGAAAATGTGACCTAATAACAACCTTATTATATAACATCCTGCAGGCAAACAACACAGGAAAAAGGTTTTTAAAAAGTCACGTGAATAATAGGAAGAGTGAGACGTACATTGTCTTCGTGGAGGGCGAGGTGGTGCGTTGCCAGCATTCGGATCCCCAGACGAGAGCACAGTGTTGTATCCAGGAAGTTGCGGAGGATCACTTCATCCTGTAACAAGAAGTGAGGGAAAAAAACAGCTGATGAAAACAATCAAACTATAAAACAAAAAGCAGGAACATTCACTGATTTTAAGATCACATAAGCAGAAACAAACCTGTCATTATACGCAGAGAATGAGACAAATTAACTAGATAAGACCTTTAATTTAGACCATTTGTACCTGCAGCCATCGGGCTTTATAATAAAGTCATTAGATCATCACAGGAGCGCTGCAATACTGGACAATGTTTTAACTGTCTCACACAATCAATTTTCTGGAGTTTTTAGGCTGCTTTTTAATTTTTAATTTGCTCTTACCCTCATTTTTTAACTTCAAGGTCTTTGTATATATGTATTGATGTATTTATTTATGTGTGTGAGCAACTGGATGCATCTGAATTTCCCTAAGGGGATACAGTAAGTAAGTAATTCAGTCAACAAGCCCGTCAGCAAGTGAGTAAATAAGGCAGTAAGTAAGTCAGTAAGTAAGTCGTTAAGAAAGTCAGTCAGTAAGTCAGTAAATAAGTCATTAAGAAAGTCAGTCAGTCAGTAAGTAAATAAATCAGTAAGTCAGTCAGTCAATAAGTCAGTCAGTCAGTAAATAAGTCATTAAAAAAGTCAGTCAGTAAGTCATTAAGTAAGTCAGTCAGTCAGTAAATAAGTCATTAAGTAAGTCAGTAAGTCATTAAATAAGTCATTAAGTAAGTCAGTAAGTCATTAAATAAGTCATTAAGTAAGTAAGTAAGTCATTAAATAAGTCAGTAAATAAGTAAGTCAGTAAGTAATTCAGTCATTAAGTAAGTAAGTCAGTAAGTGAGTCAGTAAATCAGTAAGTAAGTCAATAAGTCAGTCAGTAACTATCAGCCATTCTTGTAAAAAAAAGGAGAAAGAACTTGTGTTGCTTTGTTTGTTATCAAATCATTAACACAGCTGTGCCAGTATTTTCCCTGAAGTGTTACTAGATCTTGAGATGAGAAACTGGTGGTAAAGTTTTCCCTGAATATCAATCTCTGATCTGTGTAGGAAATGTTCCTGAACATTTCAGGACAAGGCACATTTATTTGTTTAACACATTTCATCAAGACTAGAATAAAAAAGCAACACATAACAATATAAAAAGACATTTAAATACAATTATAAGTGTTACATTGGAAATAAAATTAAACTAAAATAGAGTAAAATGGATAAAAACAAGAGAATAAAAAGTTCACTGCATGTGTGAAGCTGCAATCATGGCTCCGTAATTTGGTTCTTTAAAGCAGTAACTGGAGGTGCAGCTCTTACCTGAACATGTTTACGACACTCCCTGAAGCCCTGGGCCAACATGGTGACCACGTCTTTGTGGTCGTCGAGCAGCTGCTGCACCAGCTTACAGAAACGAGCCTCCACGTCCTGATCCTTGATCTGTGGATAGAGGGGGGAACATGTTACTTCAACCCTGTTAAATGATGGTTTTATTTACGTTTCAATCCCTGAATCTCATCATGTTGGTAAGAAGTCTCTTTGGTGACTTGCATGTTTTGCCGTTTCTTTTTCTATCACTGTTTAATTTATTAGGATCCCCATTAGCTCTTACAAATGGTAATAGCTATTTGTATAAGAAAAATACATGATGAGGTTAATAAGGAAGAAAAAAAAGGACAAAATAAAGTAAAATACAAATGATGTTTAGTACAAAATATAATAAAAAAATGTAAAATAAAACCCATACGTAGCTCCTCTCCATCTACGCTCTACACCAAAGGAGGAGTTAGATAAATACAACGAATTATATACATTTATGACAACAGATTATTCAATTATTCGACGTGTTTGTAAGACGCATTTTTAGTTAATTCTCCCTTTAATTTCTGTGATCTCTAAAGCTAAATCTCTATCTTAAAAAGGCAATTTCAAGGTTTTTCTTAGCTTTTAATGCACATCTAAAGAAAGTGTTGCCTTTTATTTACAGTATATTAACAGAAGAAACAGCTGCTATAAACAAATGAATGAAGCATTTCTGTATTAGCAGGTGTATGGGAGTTGAAAGAAGGTAGACATCCTCTCATTTTCATCCTCAATACTACAAATTAAACTCTAGAGTCAGAATAAGTAAAAAAGTAAGACGCTTAAAGTAAGTGGGGCACTTCTACAGTGATGTACGGCTGTCACACATACTTTTCTGGGGCTTGAAGATCAATTTTTTTTTACATCTGGCGTGTCTGTTTTCAGCCAGAGGGTAACTTTTAGAGATCGCACTGATACGTAGGACAAGTGAAAACACCAGCATTTATTCAGAGCAAAACATAAAACGTGTCGAGCAGGTCTGTTCAAATCTTGCAGTCGTACTAACGCAGGAACAAAAACACATCTGTCTGTGCCAAGAACTCAAAAATAAAAAGATGCAAAAAGCGACACAAAAAGGCAAAGGCTCAGATTGTTT
The DNA here is from genome assembly GCF_963691925.1 of Scomber scombrus. Taxonomy (NCBI): domain Eukaryota; kingdom Metazoa; phylum Chordata; class Actinopteri; order Scombriformes; family Scombridae; genus Scomber; species Scomber scombrus. The sequence goes on from NC_084983.1 coordinate 17,419,285, forward strand.
ACCAAACGAAGAGGCCCAGTCACATTTTATCTTGTACATCAACCCTCCAACTAAGACTGAAATAGTTCAAATGTTTGAAAACCAGCATTACGCACTATAATTATATAAGGGTCAATGATGTTTTTTTGGTGTCCATGTGGTTTAGTCAAATTTAAAAGGGGTTAAAATGTGAAAATAAACGTATGAATATCTTGCACACATCTTTGTTTTTGTGGACCCAGCATAATATTTCTGCTTTAAATCCATTTTGAGAGAATATATTAGAGGATTATGGCAAAAAATGTCTAAGTGGTGTAACCATAAAAACTTTGTACCAAATAATTAAACTTGCTTTGGTTATGTTTTGGAGGAGGTAAAGGTAAGGTTAGTAAGGTTGATAGTAAGTCTCCAAGAAATGAATGTGAGTCTATGTAATGTCTGCAAAATATATATATATGTGTGTGTGTTCCTCAGTTAAACTCAGTTAAAGACTATCGCTTTCACTTTTAATCTTGATGTGCACAAGTTGATATCTCCTATCTGCTCCTACCATCGTGAAACAAAGGTAAACCTGGTACTTGTTGTTTTCTTCTTTTGTGTGTGTGTGTGTGTGTGTGTGTGTGTGTGTGTGTGTGTGTGTGTGTGTGTGTGTGTGTGTGTGTGTGTGTGTGTGTGTGTGTGTGTGTGTGTGTGTGTGTCACGTCTTTCATTAGCTACTTTTTGGGACAAATTTCAGGCTAAGGACCATTTAATTGGGGACAAAACTGTCTCACTAATTGGAAAAAAGGCTCATTTTTTAGGTCAGTAGTTAAGTTTTGGGGAGGTAAGGTTAGTAAGGTTGATGGTAAGTCTCAAGAAAATCTATGTAATGTCTCCAAAAGTGACCATATTCCGATATATATATGTATATATGTGTACATGTGTGTGTTTGTGCCACTCACCTGGGGGAAGTCAATGAGCATGTGGTAGGCTCTGATATACAGTTCATGCTGTAAAGAAAGCAGAGGAGAGGTTTTAGTTAGACAGATTCTCTGTGATCGTCCATCCAACCAGAAAGCATCACGCCTGCATCGTCCCCTAAACTGGGCCCCAAAACCCCACAACTACACAACTCCAACAACAACTCCATGTGGCTTAAACTACTGAAACACTTTTGGATGCTTGTTGATGAGTTTTCCTCCACCAACAAACAACAAACTGAATCAGAAAACAGACTTTATTCCTCAGTTAAATATGAGCTGTTAGTTTAATTCATAACCTGAATGTGTGTGAGTTATAATCTCTGTTTTCTTTTTTTTGACAGAGGAGAGAACAGAGAGAGAAAAGTCACCCTGACCTACATTACAACGGGTGTCACACAAAAGGAGTTGTGCTTTATGTAATCGGCACACTGGAGCTCCGTGATGCCAGCGAGGAAGGAATCTAGGTGAAAGTTCATCAGCCAGAAAAAAAGACATGAGGAGGCCACAGATCGGTTATGAAGGAGTTGGAGGGAGAAAAAACCCAAGAGAGAGAGAGAGAGAAGTCCCACATGGAGAGGACACCCTGGAGACAAACAAGAAACTCTCACTGAAAATAGAAAAACCAAGACACAGATCGGCTCTGTGATGTTTAACTGTCTGTAAGAAACACTAGTGAAGCCATGCAGACTGTTTTATTTACTAATATTTTGAGAAAACTGTGCAAGAAAACATTTAAATGGAATTTTGTTTTTGTCAAAAATGGCATTTGAAACACTCGACAGTGAGGTGTCTTTCCAGGAACAGCGACCCTTGTGCCCTTTACATTCCTCAGACTTCACTGTGAACACTTTTCTTTGACATGACCTTCTAGTAAATAAAGGAGTCCCCATGAAAACTACTGAGAACAGCAATTATTTATAAATTATCATGGGCAAAAGAACGTTAAACTGCTATGTATTAAAGCTGCTACTTCTGTTCTGACAAATGCTCTTAAATTACATTCATGAGCCATTTGAGGTTAAATCTGTCCATATGATTGATGTATTTGGATGAGGAACATCAGGTTTTTCAGCATCTTTGGCTCTAAAGTTAACCAGTAGAGGTTAATGGAGGGAAATTGATGCTGTGTCTCAAATCTCATACTTCTGTACTTACAATTAAATATTCTGAGTGCATAAAAAAAGGAAAGGATAAATGCAATCAGTAGAGCTAATGGTCATTTCCGGTAAGTGTGCAACGTTCGTGTTTGATTTAAAGTAACACTAACCTGTTGAAATGTGCTCATTACACAAATAAATACTTGAACTAACCCTTTAAACTCACTATGTTGATCCATGACCTCATTAAAAAAAGAAAAGCTTTGCTGATCTTTAATCTGTCGTGACACATTAACCCAAATACTGAATGTATATATATGTTACATCAGCTGCCAGTCCATATGGTATAATGTATGACACACACACACACACACACAGGCTACAGTACAAAGATAAAATATGTACAGTATCGTCTCTACAGCTGCTTTGAGACTCCATCTGCCGCCCTGCAGAGTTGCTATTCTGTATTTATTTATTTTTAACCTTATTTACTTTTTGGAAGTTATTATCATATATGGAGCATTGTTGCTTCCAAATGTATAGCACCTTTCCAGACCGAAGTCAAACAGTGCTTCACATAATACAATATACACCATTAAAGCAACTAAAATTAATAGAAAATGTATAATCAAAATGTTTGTCCTACTCTAATCTCATCCTGTAGCTTAATAAAGCAACCTGCTTCACTTTAAAGGAACTGTTGGTGAATTAATTAACGATTTATGGGCCCAAACTTGATAAGTGAAACAGTGAAAAAGTGTCACAACATCATTTTTGTATTGCAATATCTGTTTATGGTGTTTAATTGACATTACTGCTACCAGTACAATAAGCTCACGTGTCATTTTTATTAGTGTGTGCCTGTGATGATGCTAACTTTATTACCTCTAGTTGTATTAGGACAGTGAGGAGGACTGCTGTGTGGAAATATTGGGTTTTTAAAAAATAACTTTTCAATGTGATGAAGTATCTTAAATTATCTGGTATTTTATCTGTAACAGGAAATATATAATAAATATAAAATGACTGAGATTACTGTAATAGAGGATTTTATCTCCCGCTCACACTAGGAACAATGGAGGCTGCAGCTGTAACAACTCGCTGTGTGAAAGAGCAACGTTACCACAAAATGTTCCACCTTTCACTCAAAATTCAGCCATGATTCTCCTGAGCATCGTCCTAGTTGTTACTTATTCTTATTTTAGGATGATGTGCAGTGTCAGTGCTCCCTTGCTTCATGTATATTTCTCCACACTGTAGCGAGGAGCGGTGCTGCGAGTGTCTCGAGGTCCGTTACTCTTACCACTTGCAGGATGGTGGGGTTGCAGCCGATAATGAAGGGCAAACTACGGAAGCCCTTAATGCGATGGGCGATCCGCACAGGCAGCTCCTTGTGAAGGTAGTTGGCACTGCTCTGAGATCACACACACACACGCACACGCACACGCACACACACACACACACACACACACACACACACACACACACACACACACAGTAGAGAGGAAAAGCAGATGAGCTGAGCGAGGACACTCACAGCACAAAGAGCCTCTCATTAAAAAGACTGTGTGGTTGAAATATGTAAATATTTACCAGGATGTGATGTCCGTCAGGAGACTTCCCAGCATACAACAGGGTTGCTAAGGTCAGTCGCACTGAGGCCTGTGAGGAAACATACAATCACAATTACAGTCATCAACATTACATTACAAAAGAAAACAGCTGCAAAACTGCTTCCTCAGCAACTCCACACATCCAGAAATAAATGGAGCTGATTATGACTTTCATACCTTACCTGAGAATTTGTGCTTTCATTTAAACCTCTCAAATGTTAAATACTATTGAACACAAGCTGCTGTTACTAAAAATGTACAGTTTACAGGTGATTTAAATATATAATGCACCTTACAGCTGTTGAAAAGCTTTATCTCAGGCCTTGTTTTATTTCACCGCATCTTAACTCTATTTATTCATTGTTTTATTTTCTATTATTTTTTATTTTTCCTAATATATATTTTTTAAATTTCTTTCTTTTCTTTTCTTTTCTTTTAACGAATATTGTTTTGTTTTGTTTTGATGGTAAATGAGGATTCCTCCTCAACGGTCTTTCGAGATACAATAAAGGTTAATAATAAACAATAAAAGATAAACTATCTTATCAAAGATAAGATAATCCTTTATTAGTCCCACGATGGGGATGGGGCAGTATTGCACCAGCACAGTGGACAGTAAAAACAGAAAAGCATCAATAAAAGAAGAAAAATAAATAATAAGTATAAAAGCAATTTAAAAAACAATAGTGGTAAAAAAATATTACATTACATTGAAAAGTGTTCCTAATTTTTTGTCCACTCCATTTACATAGTTAATTTCATTGAAATAAAACTAACTAAAAGTGCTTAATCATTTGTTTGACTAAAAATAAACTGAAATCTGAAACTGAAACTAAAAAACTAATGAAAATTCCAAAAGTACAATAACCCTGATCTATAAAAATATAATTTTTTGTGTGGACTACGTGCTCGGCCAGAGAAAGTCTGCAGTGTTCACGTATTGCAGGAGAGAAGGAACAAGAAGGTGCTTTCAAACAGGAGGCAGTGATTCATTATGCAGCGATTGGATTTCAGGAGCAGTGATTAAGTTACTGATACAGTGAACACCGTCACACCTACAACAAAATGATGTGCAACACGATGCCTTCACATTAACAGAGTTATGCAACAGCTATAGTGTCAGCATGACATTATGAGAGTGAGAATAAACTTTTATAGCGTATACATAAAATATTAAACTAGGATTCAGTTTTCTGTTCTTTTATAGTCCAAAATATTAACCAATGAATCAAGAAAATGGTCTGCAAATTAATCAATAGTGAAGATAATGTTCTCAAAAAGTACTTTCATAGATGTTGCTTTATGCTGTCTTATCTTTTAGCACTCATTGTGTCAATTTCCCTATTTATATCCTTTTCTTTTCCTTTACCTTATTCCCCACTGGTATCATTGTGTGTGTTTCTTTTGCCACTTTAATCTTAAAATATACTGATTATTTACCATATATGTGCTTTTGTAGTGTGCTTTTTTCATTTATGAATGTGCAAACAATGTTTTTAAAAGTGCTACAAAAATACAATTATTGTTATCGTTCATTAATTGCAGCCCTAATTGTCATTGCTTGTCCAATTTACTGTATATAACATTTTATTTATTTATCCTATTTATTCTATTTTTAGTACACTTTCACACTTAGGCTGCTACTTCCCCCCCCCCCCCACTGTACTGCTGTGTCATTTTAAATTACATCTTATCTTATCTACGTCTTAACCAGTAAATTAGGGTCAAGTTGTTATTAATTTTATATGCTACAGCTGTGTTTACTCTGCTATGACACTGTGAAAAGATCTGATACAGAAGTGTGGCTTTAAAAAGAAAAGTCATCCACAAGTTTCACTCTCCCCCCCACCATTTTTAATCACCTTGAGGATCCCGACCCTCAGGTTGAGAAGCACTGCATGAATGCGTGACTTCAAGTCATGAGACACAAACTGCAGCTGACTGCAATCAGAGAGATTTATGCTCTCGCAGATTAGCAGCTAATATTTTTGTAGAAAGAATGTAACATGCTTATTAACTTTCCTGGCACTTTTAGGTCTTATTTACCACTCTGCACTTTTGACTACTGCATTTTTCATTTACACCATAGTTGCAGGAGTTGGTTGACGATTAATTTTGATGTTTTGTGTTGAAATGCAGCTGCAGATTCACTCATTTTACTGTGAATGAAACATTTGTTTTGCTCCAGTTTAAGTGACTGAAATCTGAACATTATGTTCAGAGAGACAGCTGTTTAGCATCTCAGGAAGTGTTGAGACATCCAAGTGGTGGCTATGATTCATACTTATTTGGAAAAGTGTAAATAAAGTGGACAAAAGATAGAGGAAGGTGGTGTTGAAACAAGTGCTGGTACTTTTTTTTTTTAGGTCTACCTTTAAATTTCATAATTGTACATGTTTTATTTACACTAGAGGAGTGTTGAAAGAAGAATATGATATTTTATTACTAGAGTCTAGTAGAAACTGAAAGTGTCCAATAATAAATACTAAAAGTAGGTGATATGTTTGTAGAGAGTGAAAAAGTAGTCAGATAAGATAACAGACTTGACCTCCACAAGCTGAAATATGACACCATTATTGGCCAATTTCCAGACATCTACATTTCCCCTTGACAGCTTTGAATTGTCACATTTATTGTAAAGTGAACGTGGGTGACAATAAACCTTCATAGTGCCAGGTTTTTTTAAACAAAATGTGTGTTAAATTTGACCCAGATTAACAAAACCTCTGCTAGCTAAACATAATGTCCTCATGGCGCTGCATTCAGGTCCCCGCGGAGAACATTTTTATTTTTACGCATGTTGCAGTTTCAGCTAACATTACGGACTTTGCTTAAACATAAATATTTAGTATAAATAATGATAATAATAACACATAGCGAAACCATCCCATCCTAAAACACTGTACTGCCATCAGAAAACAAACCCAAAAGAGTGACAACCTTCCATTTTGTTCATTTTAACAGAAAGACATAAATTAATACATATACCACATATGTATTAACCTATTTGTGGCGGATATTTATACAATTTAGAAGTACAAATCGAGGTTAATCTCTTATTTTAACCACAATCCTAAAGCGTAACTTTACCTTTCTGTACGCCAAAGAGAAGATTGTCATATTTACTGCGGTTTTTTTGGTGTTCATTGAACGCAGCACAAGCCCCCTTTGCTAACGGCTACTGTCAAGCTAGAATTAGCCCGTTGCTAAGGTAGAATTCGCTAGCTCGTTGCTAAGGTAGAATTCTCTAGCTCGTTGCTAAGGTAACGGCACTTTTTAAGGCACATTTATACTACAACAAAAGTCACATTTATACCTTTTCTGCGGAGAGGTCAATTGCAGACTGGTTGTAAAACGACGTGACAGTCTTCGACCTCTCTCTCGCCAACTCTGAAAAGCCTTGCATCGAAGACGTGGAGCGAAATCTCCGGCTCCCGGTGCTGCTGCAGGACATCAGCGGCACTGTTTTGGTGACCGGGGCCAGCAATAGGCTACCGAGCCTCGGCCTTGCCCTGCAGGTAGCCCCGCTCAGCATCTCCACCGCTATACCCGCCAGTCCAGGACTCATGTTTTTGGGAGGTGAGCTGTATATGTGTGTCAAAGAGAGAGGAGTTCCCGTATAAACAGTCGTCTTCTTCTAATCTAATGCTGCTGCTGCTACGAGGCCATTAGGGCCGCGTCGTAATGGTGCACAAAGGCACGGATCTGAATACAGTACAGAGAGGGTACAGAAAGGGCTTTGTACGCATTGGCCAGTGGTGGAGAGAGCAGGGGGCGACGACATGACAGCTGGGCCAATCAGTCAGCCAGAGGCGGAGCGAGATACAGCATCAAGTACCAACCCTAACCCTCCCTCCCTCCCTCCCCACCACTACTACTATGTATCTCAAAGTAAAGAGAAACTATCCCACAATAATGACTTGTATCTCAAAATAAAGAGAAACTATCCCACAATAATGACTTGTATCTCAAAATAAAGAGAAACTATCTTAAAATAATGACTTACTGTCTCAAAATAAAGAGAAACTATCTCAAAATAATGACTTATCTCAAAATAATGACTTACAGTAGTATGTCAAAGTAAAGAGAAACTATCCCAAAATAATGACTTTTATCTCAAAATAAAGAGAAACTATCTCAAAATAATGACTTACTGTCTCAAAATAAAGAGAAACTATCTCAAAATAATGACTTAGTATCTCAAAATATTGACTTAGTATCTCAAAATAATGACTTACTATCTCAAAATAATGACTAGTATCTCAAACTGATAACTTAGTATCTCAAAATGATGAAATGACAATCAGCTGGGCCCATCAGTCAGCCAGAGGCGGAGCAGCATCAAGTACCAGAGACAGTAAGTCATTATTTTGAGATACTTAGTCATTATTTTGAGATAGTTTCTCATTATAATGACTTACATAATTGTTTCAACACATTGGCAGAAATGGGCTTCCATACAAATTACACCACAGCTTTGATTTAGTGCCAGATTCCCCCATCTGATAAGATTTATGCTTCTGTTTTTATTTCAGATGCATGAAACCAATGAACAAATGTGTTATTTATGGGTTGAATTATAGTGACTTGTGCTCAAGGGACGACTGGAGACACATTGTAGTTTGTGTGCAGATATTTGTTTAAAAAACATGTTTGTGTTCCTTCAGGAACACAAACATGTGTTTACTCTCACACACCTAACCGAGGTGGAAAGTAGGCTACATTTACTTAAGCGCTGAGTATTTCCATTTGATGCTAATTTATTCTTCCACTCCACTACATTTCAGAGGGAAATACTGTACTTTCTAGTTCACTACTTTTATTTGACAGCTTTAGTTACTTTCAGAGTCTGCAAACATCTGCAGGGGAAACCCACCCTGAAAAGAACTTCTATTTTAATTTTTGCCAGTAAATTTGATTACTTCAAACATCTGCGCCACTTAAACATTTGCTATTCTTCTTGTAATTAAAAATAAATCTAATTCCAGTTGGCCTTAGCCCCCTAAATGAGTTCAAATGGATCCAGAAGAATCACCAGCAGATGGTGAGAAACCTTTTGACACAATAACAACACAGAGTCCCATCACTCACACAGCAAGTAAAACTCATTAAGTTCATGACTTTAAATGACAGGACATCCATCTGTCCACCTATCTAAATAATAATTTTAAAAAGTAGCTTACTCTCAATATATTAACTGTCCAATATCTCCCAAATGAATGAATTATATTTATATCACAAATATACCAATATATAAATAAACTACATAAACTCTCATGGTAGATACAATGACTTGTGAGCAGCGTTCCGAAATGAAATGTTATTTAATCTTTAACATTCAATACAAAACAGTAACATACACTATATCGCTGGTTAAATTTCAGCCAGGAACCTTTTAATGTAGTAAAACTGAAAGATAAAGATTGATTTAATTACAGTACAATGTACAGTTAAAATAAAATAAAACTACTGATGTAACACAAAAGAATTCAGTCATCTCTTTTTAGTAAATGACAGCACATGAAGACACAGCAGAATAACTGCAGCATATTAGTGAGACACAGAAGAGTCACTTCAGATCAATATAATTACACAGACATCTCTGCTCTGCCTTTTTTTTTTTACTCCTCTTTTTCTCTGTGAGGTGAGTGTTTGCATTCCTTAATGTTATCCGAGCATATGAGCTCCAAAGACTGAACGGACCTTAAAACAGCACACAGGGTTCATTTCCGTACAACTATTCACATTAAATATTCTGTACTGTAAGAAAACAAAGAACAAACTGCATGAAAAAAAAAACATTTCAGTAATACAAAGCAACATGAACAATTTATTTTGGAGTAGTTTCCAAGTTACCTGATGAATATAAACTTGATACTCTTTTCTTTTGGGTTTGTTTTGGTTTCCACAAACTCCAGAGTGAAACATCTGGCTGCTAAATGCTACACCATGCTCACAAGCTCTTTTTAACTTAGTCTAGTTGCTTTTTGGTGTACGGCAGATAGCGTATGAGGGGCTGATCTGAGCTTTTTGCTGCTGCTGCTGGAAATGAGGCAGATGAGAAAGATGAAGATCAAATCAGTAAAGTTCTGTGTTGTAAAACCAAAACAAAGAAGGGAAAGAAGATAAAAGAGGTGAGGAGAAGTGCAGGCGGGTGATAAATCTCTGTGGGTTTCACACTTCTCACATTACACAAAGTTATTTGATACATTGTTAGAATAAAACTAGTGATCAGAGCAGCGTTAACTAGATTGGTCATCTTAAAGAATCTTATTATTCCCTATCAAGCTAATGTGATTCTTTCCACACAAGTAACTGAAATGTTAATGTTGAATAGCTGTGAAATTTTATACTGAAGTAAAAAAGAAACCTGAGCAGAGTGCAAATAATCACCAGCACTGTACAACTGGCTGCTGCAGCACAGTAACACAGTCAGCAGCTTTTAACTACAGCTGAGTAGAAATCAATTTAACACTCAGGCATGTGTGAAAAATCTTATCCAAACTAGGAAATGAATCTGTGCCAAGAACTCAAACCAAACCACAAATTAAAGAGACTAAAAAAACAGATAAAAACGAGTCGCCTGAGGCTGATTATGGTTTGTATTACTGTAATTATGTCACATTAAGCATAGTTTGGTGGTCTGTTTCAAAGGTTTATAACCTTTTTTATGAACATTTACCTATAATTGAGTCATATGTGTAATACTGAATAATTAACCTTTTAACTCATTTGTAAAACTGACCATGTGTCATGGTTAGACTTCATGAATCTGGACTTTTGATCTTTCAAAAAACACAGAAAATAAAAACTTGTGTCACATAGTGACAATTTTAGGTATATTGGTATAACATTCTGCTAAATTAAAAAGTCTAAATTCTACACTGAACTCCACGATATATTTTCATATAGAAAATAAAGAATATTGTCATCGTATTCCTTCAGCAGTTACTCGCTCTGACAGATCTCACGTCATCTTAAAAGTCCAATCTCTCAGACAGCAGCGTGTTGGAGACTTCCTGCAAACTTCATGTGAGGATCTTCACCTCACAAATACCAACATTTGGTACATTTAACAGTTTTTCTCCAGTACAAAAAACAACAGATCTTTAGGTCTGTCGTTGAGGAGTTACAGTCCCAGCTGCTGTTGCTCAGGACGACGCTGCCGCTGTCTTCCACACCATCACCATGTTCTTGTCGCTGAGGGCCACCAGGTACTGGAGCTCAGGGTCCATAGCTACGCTGTTGATGGAGGGACCTTCCACCTCACCGAGGCCCTTCCTCACCGGGGTCGGCCACTCCAACACCTGCCCAAATAAAAACCACGTTAGCTGACTCTACTTCTGAACACTGATCTCTGCTCAGTGTGGAAACAATAACACACGAAATACTGAGTCATGTTTCTGATACATACATATGTCTGTTTTGCTTTTATGGTTTTAGTTTTTAATTATATACTTGTTTGATTTCATCTTTAGGTGAGATAATTTAACTACGTAAAACTAATATAAAACATAACATGAACTAAAGATGAAAAACAATAACAAATCTTAATTTTTCATTCATAGCTACTTTAATCATCCATTTTTTAAATTCTGATAATTTAGAGTTTTTGTTGAAGTAGTTCATTTATAAAGTCAGATGGTGATAGCGCCACTTTATGTCCAACAGTGTAACTAAGAAGCTTTTCAGTTTTAAGACTTATTAAAAGTTAAATCACAGAATAAAGCACAGAGCAAAGTACATAAAAGATAATTACTGTTTGGATCTGGAACTGTGATTATTTTCTTAAATCAGTGTATCTGCCAATTATTTTCTTAATTCATTGATTTGTTGTTGGAACCGTAGAAAAGTTTCAGTCAACTCTCACAGAGGACTAAAGAAACCAGAAAACATTTACATTTTACAAGCTGGAATCAGAGAATATAGACATTTTTTACCTAAAATATGACTCAAAACAATTAATTAATGAATATTCTGTTGATCAACCATTCTATGAATAAATTAAAAATATTATAAGATAGGATAAGATAAAAACTATTAGAAATAACATTATATACAAGAGTAATATCTGTGTTGTAATAAAACACAATTCTCCATTAAAGAGTTATTATACACAATATTTCATTTTAAAGTCACTGGACATTTAGAGGATGTGAATACCTCAGTGGGAGCGATGGGTTTCCCAGTCTGGAAACGCTCCTTCTGGAGATTATTAACATGATACGTCCACAGTCTGCCTTTATCATCACCGCACACGATGTAAGCTCGGCCTAAAGAGAGAGAGAGAGAGAGAGAGAGAGAAAAAAAACATCAAGCTGAGTTCAGATGGAGGATTTTTCTCTGCTACATTCAACCTGACGTTAGTTTGAGGCGCAACATAATGAAGCAGACACAATAATATCTTGTTTTAAATAATTCACATCATTTTCATACTCATTAAACCAGTCAGTGCTCTATAGATGGAAGACACCACTCCCATCAGAACGGAAATGATTTGTAGGATAAAGGTGATTACTCAAAACTGCTTTGTATTGATTTGCAGTGACTCAGAGTCATCAGATCTCCTCACTGTGAGGTTCAATCATTCAGACCTGGATGTATAAAGAGAACTGGATCCAGCATTAGAGGCAGAGACGTGTTCATTTCTATGAAAGCTGCTCAGTGGTGCATGAAGCTATAAAACAAAATGTTCCTCTTCTGCTTTTCATCTGCATCACTGCTTCACCATGAAGCAAACACAAAAGAAATAGTACAAGTTTTGTAACTCTGATGTATGTTTTTGGAGAACAACAGCGCCCTCTAGTGAGCACAGAGAGTAACAACAAATGGACTGTGTGATTTCTATTTTGGATTTGTATTAATGGAAGAGGAACTATATCTGAAACATAAAGGACACATGTTGATCTAACAGGAAAACGTATAAAAGAAACAGAAATGGACTGGAGTGAATAACATAATAAATCATAAATAATAATATTTATTTGACTCCTTCTCTATAATTAACTATTAACTATTAGCCTGCTGTACAGTTGTATGTGTTTTAATGCAGATTTTTTGCCATTGTGAGTCGTAAGGCAACTTTTTTTCCTTACTTGATATATAATAATCTATTCTATTTATACTAAACACAATTTTATTGTATGTGGACATGACATCCTGATTATCATGAATGTTATACTGTGTGATTGAGTACTGATTAAAATGACGTGGACTCACCAGGACAGGTGTTGAGAGCCAGGTAGGGAATCTCAGTGTTGGTCCACTGCAGCTCGGCCAGAAGAACAGCACACACCTCTCTGCTCTTCTTATCGGGCCGCTGAGCCTTCGTCCTGCTCCAGCTCCACAGGTAAATAGATGCGTGCATGTAGTTCTTAGAGGCTGGAAGACAAAGACAGAAGACCATCATCAAAAGAGAAAAAAAGGAAGCAGGATTAGAGACAGCTCAGGGAAAAGTGTTTGAAATTTGGGACCTTTTACCATCTTGAATTTTATTTAATGTCAATTTAAGGCTGAAATAAATAAAAGGACATCTAATACAAAAGAACAACTGTGTCACCACAAGAAAAGAGTCTTTATTTAGATTTTAGAAGAGTATCTATTTAAGGCCATATAATAAGAAATATTAATTTAATTTGTGAATTATCTTCCTTGTTTTCGTTTTGACACATCTGATATATGTGTACGCTGATTACAAAAGCAGAAGAAATACGGAGTAATACGTTAAATGAGTGAATTAGTGATTTTTTAAAAACATCATGCATGAATCTCACATCAAAAATAGCCCAATTTTCTGCACAATCTGTCATGATGAAGATACAGGAAAAACAGAAACGAATAGCTAAAGTAGCATATTGTGAATATTTTAGAAAATCCTTTTACACCCTGTATTTAAGTGCCATGATCAATATGACATCCAAACATTGAAAGGTGTGATACTGGTTAATTGCGACCAAACATATGGTTAGATCCATGAATGCATCAACATGTGTTACATTTGGAATCATGAAACTTTAATTATAGCACCATCTAGTGGTTAATCCTAATATTTAGGGAACACTGGTTTAACCAAGTAACGTCTATATTTTGTATTTATATCAGTGTAAAACAGATTCATTAATGGACTCAGTTTCACCCTAACTTCAAATTCAGACTGAATTATTGCCAACAAAGTCCTGTGTGTTTGATAATTATTATATCATTAAACACTGATTTATCCTCTGGGCTACGTGGATATCTGCACCAAATTTCACCACAATCTATTGAAGAGGTTTTGATTTACTTCAGTCTAAAAATCCTAATAATATCCAGTGTTTCCAATTAAGAGAGCCTCACTTACCAACGATGTCATCAGTAAGAAAACTCAAGCCGTCAACAGTGTGGTAGTCGTTATCTTTGTCTTCCTTCTTATAGATGGGGAAGGTTATCTCCATTTCTTTAGACCTAGAGAGAAACAAAATATAAATATATATAAGACACAGAATATGTAACACAAGTTTTGTTCCTTAGTGTTATTTCCTAAATGACTTATGACTAAAAAGTATAGAAAATTTAAACTTTGCTTTTCTGACCTGAACAATGAAATGTATGTATTTCCAAAGGGGGAAAACCGGCAAATTTGCACATTTTCATTCACATAAAACCAGAAAAACAATGTATTTTTTTAACTAAATGTATTCAAAAAAATGAGCACAGAAGAAATAAAGTAAAATGTCATTGTTCAGGTGACAAAAGCAAAGTTTAAAGGGAATAATAATCATTTTCTGAATTCCTTTTTTGATATAAGCAATTAGGAAATCACACTTACTACTAAGGAACAAAAAACAACTAAAACTGCATTACACAGTTTACTTCTCTCAATAATCACACTACTATCACCTATCCCAACTCTCCCAGTATGATGCCTTTACCTCTTGGTGGTGTTGTTGGTTCCTAGCTGTGTGTTGAAGCAGTACAGTCCGTCCTCACAGCCGGTCAGCAGGTGTGTTTTAGGGGAAGACGGAGGAGGACAGATGTGCAGAGGAGTAGCGCTGACCTCCAACACCAACAGCTGGCTGGAGGGTGAAAGAGCAGAAATAATGTCAACATCACGGTCAGAACGATGTTGAAAATAATATTTAATTAAGATTATTTTGACTGATATTGCAATATAAAAAGGGAATTATCATTTTTCTCATTCTCATTTAACAACATATTAAAATGATGATGGTGTGATTTTTGTAGATATCTGTGCAAAACAAAGATGTTTTATTAAGTCTGTAGAATCAGATATCCAGACCAGGACTATACTTCATTTAACATGATATTTTGACACATTTCACCTTTTTTTAAACCATTTTTTGGGCTTTTTTTGTCTTTATTGTACAGTTGGAGGCAGAGAGGCAAACACATTTTACCTTTAACAAAGAAATAAATTAGAAAATTGCAGTAGCTCATATTTAAATTTCGATATAATTATGATGAACCCTTACATGCTGCTTATATTCTGGCATTTCCCAATATCCCCTCATATCTCTATACATAATAGAGTTTTTACGCTTGTTGTTAATGGAGAAAAGGCATTTACAATCGCACTATATATATATTTCAATTAAATGTGAATAAACAGTATTTGTAATAAAGGTAATAAATATGGGTCAAACACGCAACAAAAATGTGTTTCAGCTGCACAAAAATATTTCCATTGTTGTATATTCTGGGTCACATAAAGTCATCAAATTTATGACTAAAAGAAAAGTTTTTAGGTTGTGTCAAATTAGACCCTGAACAGTATGTAAAGGGTTAACAGTCTGGTTAGAGCAGAAATACTCACACGACTTTGTAGTTGTACTGACTGTCCACTCCACCGATGTCCCACATCACTATCTTATTATCATATGATCCCGCTAAAAGAGAGAAAGAGTGGAGAGGTGAGATCAATCAGATTTATTACTGTTATTACTGAACGAAATGGTAAAAAAACCACAAAATATAAAGTAGAATTATGTTTAATCTTTAATAATCTAGCTTTAATCTGTGTGATGTTGCTGGTTCTTTACTCACTGTAGAGGAAGTTAGCCTGCTGCTGGTTGAAGCGGAGGACAGACAGCGCTTTGCGGCTGGCTCTGAACTCTCCGTACGCTACGTTGTTTCTGGGATGGATCAGTTTAACGAGTCCTCTTTTCCCTCCTGCAGCCAGGATGCTGCAGTGCTGAGCCGAGGACGAGGCTCCTCCTGTCCTGGACATCAACACGGTGGACCAGGCCAGAGAGAAAAACTCCTGTAGTGACGGATAAAAGATTCAGACGTCAGACTAACATCTCAAACTTATATTATTATAGAAATACTCAACTTTTAACCATTTATACTGGATGTTTACTCTACATTAGGGTCCATCTCTGCTGCATCATCACAGATTTAATTTTTAACAGCCATAAAATCACAAACACTGACAATTTCAATCTAATATGTTTATGATGTAAAATATGATTAATTTAGTGTGCTAATCTTTACAGAAGTTTATAAATCAATTTTAATGGTTTGTATTACTGGATTATTGGAGTGCAAATTGTTTTACTTCTTACATTTGTTTTGTTTTTATTAGTGGCTCATCATCTGTGAAGCTCTTTGAATTGAATTAACCTCTGTTAGGTGTTTAATTTATATATAAAATTAATTGATTGATTGACATATTGCAGTTTTTTCTCTTCCTTTCTTGTTTAACACAACCTGCTTCAGTGTCGATTGTTTTCGGATTTCTAAGGCTGGTTATCAGTATTCAACCTTTAAAAGGTATTGACCCAAATAAATCTATACCATGTAGTATAAAAAACGTCTTTTCCCGTTAAACGATACCTGCTATTGATCCTTTTTGCACCCAGAGCTAGAAAATATGACTATTTGTACAGACTTGCTCACAGCCAATCAACACAGGCGTTCTTCGATTATTAATAATTTGAAGACTTTCAAAATGCATTTGTGTAAAAATCCAATCATCTAGATGCAGAGTAGTGGTGGTATTTTATGCAATTTAACGCATTTATTCACATGATGGGTATCTAATGAAGTACTCAGTTGGTTTAGTATCACTTTAAGGCTACTTGGATTGGTGCTGGTATCATCAGCTTTTCGGGAGCTAGGAGCTGTGTGACTGTGACCATTGCAAAACTAGTTACAGGTATTTGTTGCTAAGGACGATTGGCGTTAACTCCCATCCGAAGGGAGGGTGAATCTCATTTAATCTTATTTTAAATAACTAGTTTTCAGTTGAACTAATTGGCTGCACTTTTTTTTTTAACAAAAGTAGTTTTCTTTTGGTATTAATGTGATCCTCATTTGTTAAATAAATTTTTTTTAACTCAGTTTGCCTTGTTTTATCTTCAATGTTGACGAGTCTGAGCTTTACAGAGATGTTATTGTGGACTTAAAGAGAATAAAACGGAACGGACCTCTCCGGGAACTTTGTACTTCTTCATCACCATCCCTGCTTCACAGTCGATCACACAGAGAGAGTCTCCACCACAGGTTGCAACCAAGCGGCTTCCTCCTCCACTTCCTGCTCACACAGAAAGAAAAAATAGAAAGACAACGTTTATTTTATCTTTCCTCTCTGAAGGATGGAAGGGAGGAAGAAGGAAGGAAAGGAGGAAGGAAGGATGGAAGGAGGAAGAAGGAAGGAAAGGAGGAAGGAAGGATGGTAGTAAAGGAGGAAAGGAGGAAAGGGAAGAAGGAAGGAAAGGAAGGAAGGAAGAAAGGAAAGAAGGAAGGGAGGAAGGAAAGGAAGGAAGGATGGAGGAAAGAAGGAAGGAAGGAAGGTAGGAGGGAAGGGAGGAAGAAGGAAGGAAAGGAGGAAGGAAGGATGGTAGTAAAGGAGGAAAGGAGGAAAGGGAAGAAGGAAGGAAAGGAAGGAAGGAAGAAAGGAAAGAAGGAAGGGAGGAAGGAAAGGAAGGAAGGATGGAGGAAAGAAGGAAGGAAGGAAGGTAGGAGGGAAGGAGGGGGGGAGAACAAAGGAGGGAGGGAGGGAGAAAGGAAAAGAGGAAGGGAGGAAGGAAGGAAAGAAGGAAGGGAGGAAGGACGGACGGAGGAAAGAAGGTAGGAGGGAGGGAGAAAGGAAAAGAGGAAGGGAGGAAGGAAGGAAGGAAGGAAGGAAAGAAGGAAAGAAGGACAGAAGAAAGAAGGAAGGAAGGAAGGTAGGGGGGAGGAAAGAAGGAACAGTCAAAACAGACAGGGTTCATTTGACCCGGGAGGACGACATGAAGCTTAAATAAGTGTTGTTCTAAAAGGGTTTACAGTACCGGTGCAGTCAGGCAGCGGCTGGAAGGCGCAGGCCCACAGCTGTGTGGAGAAATCCTCTGAACTGTCCTGTTTACTGTGACACTGCAGCACATGGAGAGGATTCAGATGCACCGGCTGCTGGAGGAAAGACAAAAAACATGCTCAGATATATATAAACACACACAGCAAAAGTGAAGAAAACAAAGAGATCACATCACTCCTGTTTTAAGTTATGTTGTCACCTAGTGAAGCACTTGGATTTTGAAAAGTGCTCTATAAATTAAGTTTCATTATTTTTTTTAAAGAATTAAGCTATTCAATAATTAAAAGGGAATATTGCAAAAGTTTAATCAATAATATTGTGATTTCTGCTCTGGGAACCAGGAATATTCATAGTATATTTCATTAAATCTGACCAATAGTTGTTAAAATATCCACCATCCAAGAAGTTAACAAATAAATAACAACAAAATTTGAGTTTAAAGACATTAAGAATAAAAATGTAGCGTTTTTTCATTAATCACATGAGGAACAGCACAGAGTTTGACATGTCATATTTCATATTACCTGTGTCATGTCAGCGTCTCTCTGCATCTCTGCAGCTCTGACGGCCTTTTTCCTGCCAGCTTCTTTCTGTTTAACTTGAGCTTCGTCTTCTTTGCTTTGCAGCGTTTTGGAGCTTCTACCAGGCGTTCCTACTCTGCGAGGAATCAGGTTTACTTTGGTTTCCATGACTAATACGGCTCGCTTACTTCTGCCAGGTGTTGCGACTTCCTGAATAAACAAAGAAAACAAACTTTAAACATTTCCCTCGATCATATTACTCAACACACAACAACTACAACCACATTCTGTTTTTACCTGAGCTCTGTCCTCTTTCGTCTGCCGTGTTTTCGATCCTCTCGCGGGCGTCTCAGCTCTCTTCTGCCCTCTGGTGGGCGTTGCGGGAGGCTGATCTCTCTTTCGAGGGCTCATCCTGACGCTGTGAGTCTCTTCTACAGGCCGAAGTTTGAGGCGGGGGCTGGATTTACAGGGACTCCCTTCCACCAAGGGGGACGGAAAGTCTGCACACAGTTTTTTGCGTGGCGTGATGTTTACGTCGGCGTCCATTACTAAAATACTCCGTTTCCTTTTGGTAGGTGTTGAGACTTCCTGAATAAATAAAAAGACACAAAACAAACTTTAAATACTTAAGCATCCTATATTTTACAACCTTTCACAAGCTGCCAGATCATCTACTGCTGAGTTTTTAACCTGCCTGTTCTCTTCAAATGAATTTTGACCCAGTAGGACAAAAGGCCTTATCTCAAAATGTAGATATACTTTAATATAAATGAGGACCATTGATTACATTTCTAAAAAATAAGTGTAAAACCTGTTGTAATAAGTTGGAATGAAGTTGGTCTAACACAGAATTAGGTGATAATTTAAACCGTTATGCTTTAAAAACAGTCTAACCAAACTGAAATGAGATCTAAAAAAAAGCAAAATTATGAATTATTTTAACCAAATTTAAGATCAAGAAAAAAATATGTTATGCACACAAGAAAACAGGAAGTGAAGCTTTCTTTAATTATGCTCCAAAATGATGGATTACTCTACTTAAAGTTATAAGACATGTGAGCTCTGATTTATTTTTAACACCTGAAACCAATAATTATTATTATTATTATATTACCTTTACTATCCCTGGATCCTGCTATCCTACACTTCTACTACTAAATACACAACTACATCACATTAATAGCAGTAGTTCTGGATCAAAAATAAGGTTTAATTTCAGTCTTACATGATTCTCTTTAACGTCAGCAGACTCCTCGCTCTCCACTTCATCCTTTTCTTCCGTCAGAGAGCGCAGATACTCCTTCGCCATAATTCCTACCTGAGAAGCCAAACAACCAGAAAATGGCAAATATTTATACTGTATTTTAATCTGAAAAGTGCTTCACAATTCTCCATGGAGGACGCCTCTCACATCCTCAACTTACCCTCCATTTAGTGAAGTCACTGACTGAGTTGGGTCCGTATTTAACCTGTTGGCGTGCGGTGCTGACGAACTTTGCCTCCAGAGCGGACATTTCCTGCGCTGTGATTGGATCCGGGAGGCTGAAGCTCTTCTCCCAGAGTGCAGTGATCTAAAATAACCAAAAGATAGGGTTAGAGTTTTAACACTGTGCAGTAAAATGGTGCTTTACTGCTATATTCCTGCACAGCATAATGAAAAAAGATGCACTAAAAACAGACATTTCAGTTTAAAAAAGACAATACAACAATAGAAGAATAAATATGATTATTAAATTAAGTCCCTGAGGTAAGAAAAGGGGCAATTTAAGAGTCTGTTGTTGCTACAGCTGATCAGACAGATAGTTTGCCTCATAATAAGTAATAATAAGTAATAATAAGTCACATGAATAGATCAGTTTCGTACCCTTGTCTGCAGGTTTTCACTGTAAACGTAGCGCAGGTGGTTGGCCGTGGTGCTGACATCTTTACTGTTGTAAATCCTCAGATTGGGCAACAAAACCATCAGCTTGTAGTTATCACTCACCTGGTGAAGAGAAGTCACACTGGTGTCATTATATTCACTTCTTAAAATCGCTCACTTCTTTAAAAAAACTCTTAAAACTTTTTTCTTTCTTTGTGAAAGCTTTTGGTATTACGCTGCCTGTGAAAATAACTGGATGATGTCACAGCGATACTGTTCAGGTTAACTTAGCTCGGACTTGAAGACTATAAATGTATTTTAAAAAATAAGGGTCGTCCACACTGAGAACAATAACTAACTATAATTATAAATGCATAGTTTTAAATGTTGCTGCATGCAGTTTTAAAGTCATTTATCAGATCCAGACCAATGAAATCTTTCCCTGGTATATTACAATAACCTCTGCAGTGTTTAGCCTCTGATTAACTTTATTTTACCCAATTTAACCAGTCTAACCAGTCTGAATGCCCATCAAGCCCCAAATCAGTCGAGGAAACCAAACTTGAGTGAAACAACTGAGCCAATAAGATATATTAAGTATTGATTGAGCTGGAGAACTGCTGAAGAAGTGCTTTAACAAAATATAGAGAAACCCTTTTAAAACCATAACCATTGTCCTCACAGTGATATAAAGGTTGTCGTCCATCTTGAGCTCCTCCAGACCACTGAGAGACTCCAGTGTGGTGACGTCCTCCATCTGGTTGTCGCTGAGGTCCAGGTAGCGGAGCGCGGTAAGCTCCACATTCCTGATGAACTCCTGCAGTCTGTTTCCAGACAGATCCAAGCGCTGCAGGGACTGAAGACGAGACAGCAGCCTGAGCGGTAAATCTTTGGTGTTCAGTCCCAGACGAGACAGACTGAAGCACAGAGAGATCAAAGTCAGTGATGGTTGATTGGATTTTAATCTCATCTGTGCAATTAAGAACGGTTGTCTCTCAATAACACACAAAAACACATGCTCTGCACTGTGCACAGTTTACACAGCTCCATTATAACAGCAATCAGTGAGTGAGTCAGTGAGGAGAGATTAATGCGATAAAAAAACATTAAAGCGTTATGCTCGGGCCTTAATGAACTTTTTTTCGCTTTGTCAAGTTATCAGGAGAGCTATTGTGTATCATTGATAGTAAACATTAATTTTTACTTTTATACATAAGTACATTTCAGAGTCTGAACTTTCTAACTTTTACTTGAGTAAAGGAGTTGAATCAGTACTTCTACTTTCTCTACTTCTACTTAAATACAGAATGTGAGTACTTTTTTTGGTCACTACTGGTTAACAGGTCTACTTCACAAAGCAAATAAAAGAATAAAACAAAACCATGCTTACTTCAGTGTCTTGATTTCTTCCAGTTTGTTGGTTGTTGGAGAACCTTTCTCCAGTAACAGCTTCTCAGTTATTTTCTCCATTGTTTATCTGCAGGAAAGACCACAATTAATAATGAAGATATCAGAGAAACAACGCAGATGAGTCAGTTTAATACAGAGAAGTCGTCTTATTTCAGTGGCTTAGTCTGGGTGAAAGATTAAAGTCTGTTGCATTTAAAACAGACTGAAATAATGACGACACATCAGCTACATTTCACATTAAATGCTCTTCTTGTCCAAAGTTTCACATTATTCCACTATTTTTTTTAAAAACATTGCAATGCAACAGCAAAAGGAGGGAAGGTCTTAAAAATATTTCTAAACTGATTTATTGTACATTTGAATCTTGTATTTGTTTCTTTCAGACTTGTTTTTCCCTCCCTCTCCATTTATTCCTAATTAATTGAAATAAACCTTTTTGTTATGAGTGCAGTTTCACATCCTTTCTCTGAGCGACGCCCTGGATGATTCTCTTTGTTTCAGTGGTTTCAGTCTAGTTTGCATTCACACTACTGTGAACGGCTTTCTATTGCTCGTCTACTTCCTTGTTTCCACATGCAAATTAATGACAGCAAGAGGTGTTAAAAGCTTTATATTCATGTGAAATCTGCATATAGTTGGTGGTAGTTTTTCTAGTTATTGTGACAATAAATATACCAAAGATCTGTCCTGTGAAGGTATATTCTATTATAAAGATCTGTCCTTTTATGGTGTATAATATCATAAATACAGCTCATGAAATTATGACTTCTTCTGTTTTAAAGTCATGTTTTCTTCATGATTCATTTAATGATCTTCTGCTTTTGTCTTTTTCCTCCATTTCATTGTTAACCAAGCAAAGATTTCCCCCTAAAAAGTTGTATTAAAGCTGCTTAATGAGTAAAAATATGTCTGCAATTAAACACGTTATTAATAGATGTATATCAGAAATCTAAATGAGTATAAAGCCACAGAGGAAGGTTAATTTACCTGAGAACAACCAAAAACACAAGTTTTAGCCTTTAAATGTGGCTTTTACTACTCAAATAATACTAACGTATCTTCTCAGGAAAGTTTAATGTCTGTTTTTTAGATTATACCTGTTTACATTTGTTGAGGAAACCTTTATAACTTGTATCACTACACTAAAAAGATGTTTCCTTCCTCACAAACAACAGAGGTGAACACTCAGTCAGCCATGCTGCCAACACTTTGTAACTTCTTTAAACTTAAATAACTTAATAAAACAGACAATAAATACAATAATCTTGAATTGTAGTGCACGTTACAATCATTTATATCTCAGAAACATACATTAGATGAATATTTGTGTTGTTATTTAGCAGTAAAAGTACTTACAGTGTCTCCTGCAGCCTCACCGAGCTAACGACTAAAGCAGAGACGAGATTTCCCGGGAAAACTACGTACTTCCGGTAGGAGTGGTTTAAAAAAGAGGGCGTTTTTACCCTCAGTTTAGTCTGACAGGCAAAACTAATGAATATAAATATATATAAAATCTGAATATTAATTTTAAAACATATACTTGTACAGAGATAAAGTGAAACGCAAGACTTATTATATATCTGGTAGCTGACTGCTA
Organism: Scomber scombrus; assembly: GCF_963691925.1. NCBI lineage: Eukaryota > Metazoa > Chordata > Actinopteri > Scombriformes > Scombridae > Scomber > Scomber scombrus. The sequence goes on from NC_084983.1 coordinate 17,442,621, forward strand.
ATTTATATTATTCCATCTATTTTCAAAGTGATTAATCTATATGAAGTAATTGGGTTTAATTGTTTCTTGTTTGTTATCTATCTATCTATCTATCTATCTATCTATCTATCTATCTATCTATCTATCTATCTATCTATCTATCTATCTATCTATCGTATTTTTCTATATATGTGTGTCCGTATACTGTATTATCATATCCATATTTGTTTTTTGTTGTTGTTTTGTTTACTTTATTGCCATTCATAAACATTAAGGCATTTTTAATTGTAGCTTACAGAACAAAATAATCCTTGAGGTTGGGCTTCTTTCCACACACATGTAGGATACATACAAATAAAATAACACTGCATAGACATTAAAATCGACACCATACAGAATGAAAGTCTGAACAAAGGCAGAGAATCACAGGTGTCTATCTCCTTATAAATATAGGTATTTTTAGCTATAGGAGGGCAGTAATATGTTCCATCCAGTAGCGGTTCTTGATATAGGCGAATTGGGCAAGCGCCCAGGGCGGCATTTTGTCATGACTCATGGGGGGCGGCACGAGCTCTTCAAAAAAAAAGTGGTTAAGAGCGTATGCCATATACGCAATGTGACCCGGTTCGAGTCCCGGCCAGCCAGTGGTGTAGTCCAGGGTATACGCAGGTATACGGCGTATACCCACTTATCTTTCAGTCAGCATTGCGTATACCCACTTCCAGGCCTGGACTGGGACAAAAATTCGGCCCTGGACCCTGGACCAGAGTGGCCCACTACAATCCGTGCGCAGATACCATGCCGACTCGCCCAATTGATACATTGTACATTTAAACACACAAGCCCTTATTAACATTACTATACTACTTAGTAGTAGTTTTTGCAAGCCTGTAGCATGTAGGCTTCAGCATAATCCTTGTGTGCCTTACTGCCATTATGCTCATCTATGCGCTGGCCATAATGCTTCCAATCTGCCATTCCAGTAATGAACTGACTTTTGTCAGTGGACTTTGCAAATGCCATGCAAACAAAGCAAAACAACGCATGGCGTTCTTCACTGTATGACAACCACTTTCTAAAGGTGCCATCCTCGCAGCGGAAAACTCTGCAATTTGGGGTGCCTTGTTGATTGCTGAGGGTGATGATTTAAAAACAGCTGAAGGGTGTCTGTGTTGGGACGGCTGAAATAATCTACAGGTGGGCTTGGGGTCTCTGGTAAGCTCATCTCCACAGGAGATGATCTACCGAGACTGCTGCTGTCAAACCTGGACATGAAGAGTAGAGAAATAGTGTGGAATAAGTTTACAAGATTACATGCAAATAATGAGTCTGAATGCAAAGAGAACTTTAGCTAGTTGACTAAACTTTATTGTTAAAGTTTTAATTTTGATACATAATTTACAGTTAAAATCCCAAGGAATCACAGTATATTGCAATATATTTAATATCTCAATAATACTGTATATACATTTTATTGTATCACATATCCTGACCAAATTGGACTGTGTACAGAAGAAAGGTGCATGATGATACATAAAACACTTTAATTCTGATTTGGGGAATGTAATTATAGGTTACAAATTGTGAAAATAGCATTTATACATGCTCAAACCACATCTAATATAAAATAGTGGTTAATAAACGCGTCAATTAATCATATGAATATGGTTATCATTTTCCCATACTTTAGATAACTAGATGTAGTTGTACACTAACACTCCACGCTATGCAGAGTTTGCGATTGTGTCAAGTAATGTTTATTACAATTAACGGTGTTGATTGTTTATCCACAACGTGTTAGCCTAGCACACACCTGCCATCACCACCACTAAGCTCCTCTAGCACCATGGCTGCAGGAGCCTCACTTTCTCCCTCCTCCTCTTCCTCATGAGAGGGACCCGCAGCTGCAGCTGAAGACCCTGAGGCGACACCGGCCCGCGCAACGAACATATTTAAAATATTACCACTCTTCGCGGCATCTTGAGCTAGTGCTTTTTTCTTTTTTTCTCGCAATTTTTCGGCACCACCTTTTCGTTTTTTCTCCATTTTGCGTGCGTGTTGTGCTGCGCTATTTCTCTCTGTCTTTTTCTCTACCTGTCATAACAATTGGTCATCATTAAAGCTGATTGGATGAGGGGGGGTCTAGAACGTGCATGGGTGGGACTCCTGGGCCTGTGTAGCCCATCATTGGGCCAGCCAGGTAGACAGACAAGTCACAAGCCACTGGGCATCAGTATGCATTTGATGTGTGAGAATTACCATTGCGAGACGCAGAAAAAAAAAGGCAGCCACTGCCGGCCCATTATTGAACGGCCCACGGGGAAAACTCCCGGTGGCCCCAATGGCCAGTCCAGGCCTGCCCACTTCTAAATCTCCCCTGATGCGTACCATTCAGTAGTATCTGCGAGCCAAATTGTCCATTATTTTCCTAGGATGGTGAAGCCATGAGCCACGCTACTCTGCCTCTAATTGGCTAGTACTCGCTGTCAATCTAATCAGTAAACTGATGAGCCAATCGGAGGCAGGGGAGGGCGGGCCATGCCGAGGTAAATATTGCTAACCGATAAAATTAACTTTTACAAGTTGACTTTAAATGATTTGCATTTAGGATATGCAATGAATCGGTAAGTTTAGGTAGATTGCTAGTTTGGGTAACTTCTGAAACATTGGACACAGAGAAGAGTGCAACACAAATTGTAGCGCCAGTTGAAATGATGATGCTTTTACTGGTGGTGGTCTGAAGTATTTATTCCTTTTCACACCAACAACAACGTAAGAGCTAAATAAAAACAAATTTTAAAAAAACCATTATACATAAAGCCATATACATTTATAATTAGCCTATAGCATTTGGCTTTACCTGACACAAAATTAAATTAAACTTCAACACAAACATAAATATACTACAAGCCCTCACCTTGTCGCCACTTTCAACCGGGCTACTAACTTTTATCCGTGAATATCCATCTCTACATGTGTGTTCGTTTACCCCTCTCTATCACTTCTACGTCAGTTGAATCCCTTTCCGTTTACCTTTTCATTTCAAAATAAAATACCTAAAATAAAATATAGTAAATAAAACCAACATGCTCTATTTTGATGTCCTTTACACAAATAATACAACATGTTGCCAGTGAGATGCAGGGCAAAATCGTCAGTAGCATCATACTTAAATTAGCTGTCCTAATTGACGAGGAAGCTTCTTTAAGTCACAAAGCTGTCATGACAGTTTCTATTAAAGCATCAATTGAAGAAAAAATCACTTTTGAGTTTATCTGATTGATTTTGATGTGTGGAAGAGAATGATATGTGGGTTGTTGTTTTTTTTAAAATCTAACGTGAAATATGAACAAGAATGCATTGTCAATTCAGATCTGAAGTATTTTATTTAAATAAATGTCCAAAAAATAACTGAAACACCATGTTTGCCTCATTTATATTGTACATTCATGCAGTCTGCCTGTGTGACCATTAATACCTACAAACTGCTCCTGAAGTCATGTTAATTTTATAATAGTGGCACATCTGGCCCACACTATCTGTTGCAAATCAGCTGTTCAAAGAGACAGTTTACAAAAGAAACTACTGACTTGCCAAGTGAGAGAATATGGAATGTGGATGGACTAAGGAATAAGGAATGACACCCCTTATTCCTTAGTCCATCCACAGTGTAGATGGACTAATAGTTCACTCAAAATGCATAGTTGTCGCTCACAAGTCTGTGGGCCTGTATTGGTTTAGTAATTCCATAATCCTTCCTCCCTGAGATCAAGCAACAGAAATTATGTGACAATGAGCAAATACTACTGACGGATTTTTGGGTAAACTAAATAGAGTAGTCTTACATGTCACTGTTTGTAAAACAGGGCGTTTTTCTGGGCTGCGTTAAAAAAGGGGAAACATTTAGAGTATACCCACATCTCCAGGGACCACTACACCACTGCACAAGCCCAGTATGCCCAGTTTGCTTACCAAATGCTGTGGTGGGATGATGGTATTAAACACTGAGCTGAAGTCCACAAACAGCTTTCGCACATGTGTGTGTTCTTCTCCTCTAAATGTGTGCAGAGAAAATGGCTTCCTCTATGGAGCGATTAGGACTAAATATTAAATGTACTGCATTTATATTCGCTCTCTTCTAGTCTTACAACCACTCCAACCAATGTACACCATCAGGAGGAGCTAATCACTCACACATATACACATTCATACACCGAAAATGTATTTTTAACTGCTCGAGCTTTCAATTCTCTGCCTGTTGTTAAGCATACAAGGTAAAAAGGTACTGCATCTATCTCAAGTCCTCTGCAGACACCGTGTGGGTTCTTAAAAACAGGATGTTGAGGTCAAGACAAGACAGAAGCAGGTTGTTAACTTTAGCAATGAACTGGTGACTGTTAACTTACTACTACTATTAGACCATTGATCTCTTTATGCTTGAGTCCATTTATCAATGCTTTGATTAAAACTTACAGAGAGTCAGATCCTTGTCGTCGTCCTTTATTGCACTGATTTCTACCACATGGTGCAGGCTCCGGGAACAATTTTGGGGTTCAGTATCTTGTCCAAGGACGACCCGCTCTCCCTCCTGAGCCACAGCCGCCACTAAGAAAATAATAAATAAATTATACGTTATACACAGAGTGATTTAATATCATTTCCTCCCACATTTCATAATAATCAAACAATGACTGCAGGATTGAGACATTCAATATTTTTTGGTAATTTTAAATCAGTAAAGAAAAATCTAGATGTTAAATTCATTTCTGGATATGCAGATGTGCACAGAGAAAGACGGAGAGACTAACAGACATTAAATAAAACACAGACTGCAGCCTGAACGTTAACACACAAAGACTGAGCAACATGTCTGACTATAATGTAGATTCAGTTCTTCAACAAAATATCACTAAAAATACCAAGAATTCAACAAAACATCCAATCAAAACACTAAAAGCATGAAGACACAGAGAAAAAGAAGAAGAGGAAGAAGAAGAATATGAAGAAAAAGCAAGAATAAGAAGAATATAAAGAAGAGGACAAAGAAGAAGAATATGAAGATGAAGATGATGATATGACATAAAAATTAAAATTGACTATAACACAGATTCAGTTCTTCATCAAAATATCACTAAAAATACCAAGAATTCAACAAACCAAAAACTAAAGGAATGAAGACAAAAGAAGAACAATAAGAATACAAAGAAGAAAAACACCAAGAATACCAAGAAGAAGAATACAAAGAAAAAGAATACCAAGAAGAAAAATACCAAGAAGAAAAGTATGAAGAAGAATACAAAGAAAAAGAATACCAAGAAGAAGAATACCAAGAAGAAGAATACAAAGAATAAAAGTATGAAGAAGAAAAGTATGAAGAAGAATACCAAGAAGAAGAAATCTGACCATCAAACCAAAACTAAGGGAATGAAGACACAGAGTGGATGAACAATAAGAATACAAATTAAAGCCGCAAGCGGCGATGGCGGGCCCTCGCTCACCCATGCCACCGCGGGGCCTGAGGCATGGCGGGGCTGTGGCGTGAAGCAGAAAGTGAGAAAAAACCTGGAAGGAGGCCAAAAATGCAATGTTTCGTTCATCCAGTAGGGGGCAGTCACAGGTAGTTACACATATGGTCTGGTGTGGTCTGGTGTGTTCAGGGCGGCCACTCATCAGTCATGTGAAGTTTGGAGTGAATTGGACAAAGCATGAGGGAGTTATGAGCAGTTAATGGTTCATCCACCAGGGGGCAGTCAGCACATGTGGTGTGGTGCGTTCAGGGGCGGCCCCTCATCACTCATGTGATGTTTGGAGTGAATCGGACAAAGCAAGAGGGAGTTATGAGCATTTGATGGTTCAACCACCAGGGGGCAGTAATGGGATGCGTGCAGGTGTGTTCAGGGTCAGTCCCTCATCACACATGTGAAGTTTCGTGGAAATGGGACAAAGCATGAGGGAGTTATGAGCAGTTGATGGTTCATCCACCAGGGGGCAGTAATGGGATGCATGCAGGTGTGTTCAGGGTCAGTCCCTCATCACACATGTGAAGTTTCGTGGAAATCGGACAATGTTGATGCAAAAAATGGCACTTCCTGTTTCCACTAGGGGGCGACATGAGCGACACCCCTATCAGATGGAAGAGGTCTCCACCCTGGACCTGTGTATCAATTTTCATGATGATACGTGTTCAATAAAGCCATCAAAAAGCCAAACGTATTTTCATGGCGAGGAATTGATGGTAGCCACGCCCCCACAGGGACGCCATTACTCGTAGCTTCACAGTGTTCATAATGTAGCTTCACCAACTGGTTCTGCATGTTTTAGAAGTGGAATGAAGTTGATGGGGTCAACTATGTATTTTTCATGAATTTAAGTTCACTTCCTGTTAACACCGGGGGGCGCTATGAGTTACGTGGGAAGTTAATATATCGGGACGTTCAGGGCGGAGCCATCATCATGTCCAGCAAGTTTGAAGCTGATTGGATGAAGTATGTGGGCGTGAGAGCTACTCGTATGTACATGGAGAGCATGCCAAAGTTAGTTGAGCCCTGGCAGACACGCCCTTTGAACTACGGATGCGCAGAGCACAACTTAAGCTCAGCTAGGTCTGGAGATGTTGCGTACCTAATTTGAACTTGATCGGGTGAACGCTGTGGGAGGAGTTAATTTTAGGCGGGAAAAATCAAAACCAAAATGGCCGACTTCCTGTTGGGTTGAGGTCATGAGGTCAAGAGGCTTTTTTGCATATGTGGGTATAATACATATGTGTACCGAATTTTGTGAGCATAGGCCAAAGTTAGCAAAATTCCCTATGGGCATTTTTGGACTTTGTAGGGGGCGCTATTCCGCCATTCTGCGTCGACCATGTGCGACCACCCAAAAATATCGAATTTCGGATGAGGCCGGACGTCCGTGCAAAAGTATAAGCATTTTCGCATTTGGGAAAGGGGCGAAATTGGGGCATGAAATGTCGGAATAATAATAATAATAATAATAATAATAATAATAATAATAATAATAATAATAATAATAATAAACATTACAATTTCAATAAGGCTTTCGCCAGGCGACTTGCAGTTGCCGCTCGGGCCCTAATAATAAACATTACAATTTCAATAGGGCTTTCGCCAGCTGACTTGCAGTCGCCGCTCGGGCCCTGTTGGAGCCAAATGCTTGATTTATGTTTCGATGAATATTTGATTTTTTCTGGTCTACTATTATTGTTTATCTAATTAATTATGAGATACGAACATGAAATATTATGGTTTGAATTATTAGTTGAATTGGTAAGAATTATGAAATTGTGATTTATTGTTAATTCTGGTTATTTTGAGGCCGGCATGACTATGCATAATTGATGCCGTTTCTCACCTCCGCCTCCTCTTTATAGACAGGTGACTGCAGCACCTGGGTATATTAGTGTTGGCTAGTGGGGCCGGCGGGGCTCTTGGTTTTAGGCACGCAGCCATACAGTTTTAGACCGCTGCTATGTGTTGTTTTTGTTTTTTGTTTGAACAATTGGAAAAGAAGGAAGTGAACTGAGTTGATCTGTCTGTCACTCCATGCTGCGGTAAGCAACCTAAGTTTTTTGAAAATAAATATATGGAACCAGAGAAGAGTGTTTGGATTTCATGAAACTGGAAAACCCTTTAACAACGCACGGAGCGCGTCGGACATGGAGGCATGAAAACCGAGAGACAAGAGCATCTTTTATTGGAAAAGATAGCGCTTACAGGCCCTAATAATAAACATTACAATTTCAATATAGCATTTTTCCCCGGGGGTCTTCCATACCACATGATTACTTGATTACTTAATTACTTTGGGGTCACTTGCACTTTGGGGTCACTTGCACGTTGGGGCATGAACGAATTTCAATAGGGCTTTTGCCAGGCGACTTGCAGTCGCCGCTCGGGCCCTAATAAGAAGATACGAAGAAGAATACAAATAAGAATACTAATAATAAGAAGAAGAAGAAGAAGAATTATGAAGAAGACTAAATCTGACAATCCAACCAAAACTAAGGGCATGAAGACACAGAGTGGAAGAATATGAAGAATATCCTAAATATTATAGAGAACCTATGAAAACAAAATGCTTCACTGACATAAAAACAGAATATACATTATATTATCTAAAATCATAAATTAGAATACATACAACCAAGAAACGGTGGAGTAAAAAAAATTTAAAGCCAATTTGTTAAAAATAAAAAAATAAAAAAGCTGCTTTAGCTTCTTTCTTTCTCACCACTTTATTCAATTATTACTACATTTGATCTCATCTTATCACATCATCTCGGAGAGCAGATCTAACCCACAATCAGAGCTTTTTTTCTGACTTTTTCTATATCTGACCCCAAATTCTGACTCATCATCATCTTGTTGACTTTATTTCTCCTGTCTGGAGAATATTTCCTGCTGGAGGCAAACAGTTTTTTTTTGTTATTGTTTTTTTTTTTTTTTTTACAGCTGCAGGGCAGAAAGGAGTCACCGAAACTCTGGCAAATATTCAACAAGTCTTCACAAAAGAGGAAATAGCTTGTTTACCGGTTTTCAGGAAGCTGTACACAGATTTTTTTTTGTGGTTTCATGTTTACACCACATCTTCAATATCTCTGGTATTTAAATTTCTTTTAAAACAAACACCACTCACAGTTAAAAAAGACGGATGCATGCATGAGTGTATTTCCCAGGAACATTGCACACAGGTATATATCTCAGATTTACTGCTCATTGCACATGCATTTTTATCTGTATGAGGATATATTCTGTATGTAAATATCAGGAACGTCTGCATGTTGTACATTTATATATTGCAGAGATTCAGTTTACTGTATATAATATTTTATTTATTTTATCCTATTTTTGTCTTATTTATTGTTGATTCTATTTTTAGTGCACTTTCACCCTTACGCTGATACTTTTTCCCAAATATACTGCTGTCAATTTTAATTTCTCCCAAAGTGGATCAATAAAGATACATCTTATCTTTATTTTGCCATGTGTTTATTGTGCATTGTTCATGTGCATTTTATGTTTTACGTAAAGCACTTTGAATTGCTTTGTTGTTTGTTCCCCATCACTTTCTATATAACTGCATTATGAAGGGATCTTCTAATGGTCAGTATGAACAGGAGGAATTATTACAGCAAGAAAAACCTGCTTCAGTGTTTATTTTGGTACCTGACTGTTGTTTTAAGACAGACCGGAAAAATTATGGACTCGTCCTTTAATTTGATTTCTGCCTCGGTCCCAAATAACAGGAGGGGTGATTATTTGGGCTGTTGTTTTAACCCTCATATACTGTTCAGGGTCAAATACGACCCATTTTACATTTGAAAACATCAATCAATCAATCAATCTTTATTTGTATAGCGCCAAATCACAACAAAGTTATCTCAAGGCACTTTACACATAGAGCAGGTTCTAAACCGAACTCTTCAGGTTTTAAAGAGACCCAACATTCCCACATGAGCAAGCACTTAGCGACAATAGCAAGAAAAAACTCCCTTTTAACAGGAAGAAACCTCAGGCAGAACCAGGCTCAAAGTGGGCGGCCATCTGCCTCGACCGGTTGGAGAGGAGAGAGAGCAAGAATAGGAGAGAGAGAGAAGCACATTGAAAATAAACATTGAAGCTAGAAGGTCCGGGACAGGAATCTGTCATCCGGACGTCTACAGGCCCAGATTACCTGTGAGACGAGAAAGCACAGACAACTCCGGGGAAGAAGTTTAGGTTATTGAATGCATTAATAGTACATGAATGTTAATGGATATAGATGGATGGATAGAGAGAGAGAGGAGGAGAGAGGAGCTCAGTGCATCATGGGAGTAGGAGTCCCCCGGCAGTCTAAGCCTATAGCAGCATAAACTAGGAGCTGGCTAACTATAAGCTCTATCAAAAAGGAAAGTTTTAAGCCTACTCTTAAAAGTAGAGAGGGTGTCTGCCCTCCGGACCAAATCTGGGAGATGGTTCCACAGGAGAGGAGCCTGATAACTAATAATACATATTATCTTTTAGAGTTTTTGTCCAATATTTATTTAAAAAATCCCAAAAAAAACAAAACAAAACTGTTGCAATCACATTTAATATAGTTCATGTTTTTTCTCCGTGAACGAGAAGTGTAAAAACTGAACAAAACCTCTCAACTCTTCATTAAGGATTAATCTCACTTATTATATGTGACTGGTGACATATTCATAAATGATTTGAGACTTGTTATGAGGGGATACTGTGAAGAGTATAATAATAATATGAACAGTATGTGAGGGTTAAGACAGACTTGAAAAATTATGAACTCGTTCTTTAATGTGAAAGTTGTGAGCTGCAGCTAACTGAGCTGGCTTTTATATTGAATGTGTAAATGATATGTTGTTTTTTAGGGCTGCAACTGATGATTATTTTAATTATCGATTAATCAGCTGGTTGTTTTCTCGATTATTTTGTCCGTAAAATAGTAAAAAAAAAAAATGCTTGTTATGATTCATCAGAGTCAAATGTGACATCTTTAAATGTGTTTTTTTATGTGATTAATGCTCCAGAGCCCAAATATATTCAGTTTACTATCATTTTTAAACTATGAATCGATCATAAAAATAGTTTTATTGATCGATTTACAGTTGCAGCTCTAGTTTATGGCTTTTTGACCCATATTTATTTAAAAAAAAAACTGTTGCATTCGTCACATTTAATATAGTTCATGTTTATGTTCAATTTTTGTTTATGGAGTATAATAAACTCTCACAGCTCTCTGAAAGCTGAAGGATTAATCTCACTTATTATCTGTGATTGATGAAGTGTTTATGAATGATTTGAGACTTTTTGAGACTAATTATGAGGGGATACTGTGAAAACTTTAAAAAAAATATGAACTCGTCCTTTAATGTGAAAGCGTTGAGATGTAGGCGACTTTTATATTGAAAAGCCCAGCGCCTTGTTTCCTGTTATGTTCAGCGTGGATCAAGGTACACTTTTACCACCGAGCAGGAGCGAAGTTCAACACACAGCCATACTTATATAAGTCGCCTCACACATTTCTTAGGTAGCAGTGTGAACTGTGAACAACCGGACCGATGACTGACCTGTGGATCTCCTTCTCAGTGTTGGGACTAGTGCTGCTCCTCAGCGAGCTCACCCGCCGGGTTGCTGCGCGTATTTTCCCGGGAGATTATCAGATATACCTGCTGGAGGCTGCGTGCACCTTCCAGCTCTGCTCCTGCACACATGAGCTCAAACTATTGGGAGAAAGTGTGCAGCTGGAGCCTCACATCGGCCTCACAATCACCTACATAGTGACTCTGATCCATTTGGCAACTTTCCGGGGCGCGTCCTGCAACGCCAGCGGCGCTTTGGAGAGCTTTTGCAGGGGGAACAGCAGCTTCAGATCGGCCCTCGTCCTCATAGCCTTCCAGTTTGGTGCAGGGGTCGCTGCTCAGCACTTCGTCGCTGTTGTGTGGTCGCTGGGTCTGTCCGACGTGCACCTCCGGCACCAGAGGTTTGGGTTCAGGTGCTTTGACCCCCTGGGTGGGACGGTGCTGGAGGCCGCTGCAGTGGAGCTGGCCTGCGGCTTCATCATCCAGGCTGCAGTCATGCACATCCACAAGCTGGATGAAAGACTTAAAGCGCACTTCATCGCTGCTGTAATCACAGCTCTGGTGTTTACAGGTGTGGTAATTCATGTCAGCTGGACTGTGATTCAGCCAGTGGAGATTTTAGACTCTTTTTATGGGTGCTCAAGAACCCCTAAATTTGATTTTAGTAGAATAAATTACCATTATTTTATACAATTTTTAATTATTTTGCAAGCTTGTCTGTTAGCGATGGGACAAACAGGTTCAAATGGTTTTATTTTAACAGGTTTAATGTACTTTAGATAGTTCTGTCATTAATATAATCAGTCCCTCAGGGTTCATTAACTTATCTTAGGATCCTCCCTCAACTATTATTATTATACACTATAGTAGACCACTCAACTATGTATAAATATGTCTTGTAATTTACGTTTGGGGGTTGAGGGGGTTTGAACACTTGCAGGGCACTGTATGTTAAATTCTCATGACCCCTAAAGGTCTGATCCTAGATTGAGCCATAAACAACTAGAACTGCAAAGATTAGTCGATCAATTAAACAATTTTTAAGATCGATTTGATTAGTGATAGTATTTTTTTAAGTATTCAAAGTATAGTTTCAGCTTTTAAATGTGAGAATTTGAGACTGTTTGTGTGTCATATATGATGGTTAACTGTTGTAATTATAGAGTTTTCTCTAATTTCTGACATTTTATAGAGAAAACAATGACTTAACGAGCTTAATTGATACTGAAAATAATCATCAGTGGCAGCTCTACTAGCAATTAATCAGAAGTAATTACCTGTAAGTGTGCACATTGTATTATATTAGCTATATTTTCCCTGTAATTAATAACAGATTACTAGTTATTTTGAGGCTCTTAATTATTAGGAAATGACATAACATGAAGATAAAGTACACTACATCATCAGTCCCACAGTGCAGTTTGTAGTTGTACTCAGTTTGCTATAAAGATGATGAAGACATGAAGATGTGTCAGACTTGTTTCTCTCTCTCTCTGTGTGCAGGTGGGAGCATTTCGGGGGCTATTTTTAACCCCGTCCTGGCCTTCTCCGTCCAGTTCCCCTGCAGCGGACACACCTACCTGGAATACTGCTTCGTCTACTGGCTGGGACCCATCTCAGGTAAGGAGAAGAGAGGAAGAGGAGGAGGAGGAGGGGGGGTGGGGGGGTTGTTTGTGTTTACATGTTAGATGTTTTAAAACCCTTCGGATCTGAGAACCAAAATTTTGTTAAAAGCTTAAAACAAACAGCTTATCAAGCTTTCTTCTTTTTTTTTTTTTTTTTTTTACCGTTTTTAGCTCCAACAATATCAAACAAACTCAGCGGAGTCACTACCAAATTTTTAAAAAGCTTTTAAAAAACTTGACTTGTACATTTTTTATAACTTAAACTCCAATGATTTTTATATTTATGTTGTTTCAGTGCCTCAACTAATGATTAATTTCGTATTTTCTTGATTAACCTTTTTTCTGGATTTTTGTCTATAAAGTGTCAGAAAGTGGTTGGAAAATACCCGTTATAACCTGACAGAGCTGCTTAAATGTCTCGTTTTATCTGATCAACCGTCCAAAATCCATAGATATTCATTTTACTGTCATGTATGACACAGAAAAGTGTTACTACCCATTTGAGAAGCTACAACCAGCACATTTTTTTTTTAATTAAAAAAAAAAAAAGACTAAAATGAACTCCTGCGTCTCTTCCACGTGTCCACAGGTGTGGCGAGCTGCATTCTGCTGTTTGAGAAGATCGTTCCCTTCCTTTCTGGAAAGTGCACCATCAGGTTGGACGTCACCGCTGCCAAGAAACAAAAGACACAGTAGCTCTTAACGTGGATGGAGCTGGTAGAGCAGAAGCTGAGTCGTGTAGCTATACGTTGGTATCTTTTTATTTTGATGATTTTATTACAGTGGAGGTGTCTGAGTTGATCAAATCAGCGTCATGTGTTGCCTGCACAGTCCAGTTAATCAATCAATCAATCAATCAATCAATCAATCAATCAATCAATCAATCAATCAATCAATCAATCAATCTGTAGTCATCTCAAGGCACTTTACACATAGAGCAGGTCTAGACTGTACCTGTGTGTGCTACATACTGAGAAAAGAGTCTAAATCAGGAATGTCAAACATGCCAGAACCGGCCCATCTTCTTTTCCTTCCATCTTTCCTCCCTCTCTTTCTTCCTTCCATCTGTCCTTTCTTTCTTTCTTTCTTTCTTTCTTTCTTTCTTTCCTTCCTTCTTTCTTTCCTTGCTTCCTTGCTTCTTCCCTTTCTTCCTTCCATCTTTCCGTACTGTATTTTCTTCCTTCCTTCCATCTATCTTTCCTTCCTTCCTTTCCTTTCCATCTTTTTAATGGACCGGCCCACATAAGCTCAAATAGGGCTGTATATATATGTGGCCCTTGAATGAAGATGAGTTTGACACCCCTGGTCTAAATAATCCACTGTGGTGTGAAACTGCAGCCGTCCGTCACGCTGCAGGTTTGTGACACTAATGCACCGAAAAGCTCTCATACTGCAGCTGAAACGTCCGTTCACTCTGACAATCACAGAAACACTTCAAATAAATGCACAACACACACACATTCAGGTTCTGATCTTAAAATGTGATTTTCATTGTGCTCATAATATATTTTTTCATACAGAGTCAGAAGCACAATATATTATGGAGATAAGTGTATCTGTTAAATTCAAAGTGTTATCTTTTTCTAAGATCACAGCTTTGCACCAAGTAGGAAACAACGTAAAGAAGTTTCAGAAGCACCTTGCTCTTGTTAAATGATCCGTTATTCACCGAAAGTGCCTGCAAGTAAAGATTATTGTCATTAAATGTCAGAAAACTGCAAAACATTCATATAGTTTAGATTAGATTGTGTTTAAAACAAGGAAAGCTTGCAAATTAAAACATTTAAGAAGCAAAAAAAATGTCAGATGTGTGGCATTTCTACTTGAAAACTAACTTAAACTACTTAAGTTTTCTCTCTTAAGTAGTTTAAGTTCTCTCAGCTCACGTCAGAAGTGTGAAATTTGATTGTTAATGTATATAATAAATGCCTTTTTATTTATTGATAGTTGACAGGATTGTTCTATTTAATGGTACGTTTTCATCTGTAAATGACAAATTTTACACGGAAATATTTTTTCTTGTTTCTTTACGTCAATTCTCAGATGTTTGAAGCAGAAAATGTTTTGCTAATATTCACTCACCAAGAAATACGATTTGCTGCGTTTAACAGTAATATCCATTAACACACTGATCATAAACGTGTATTCAAGATTTTAGTAAAACAGATTTTGCTAAGAATAAACCAGCATGTGCTACAGACGCATCCAGCACAATAATTACACCTCGGACAATAAGTTCAGACCCCCTCACACTACTTTCTAATCTTTTGAATCCTACAAAACAAAAACAAAAAGTGTTTTAAGCGATGGTTGAAGGGGAAACTGCACAAATATTCGGTGATATTTTTCCGTTTTGGTTTGATTAATGTGGGTTTAAAGTTTTCTTCTGCTCTACACTTGAAACGTGGGTCACAGCAAACTGGATATTACCTTTTTAGCACACTGAGGTGACAATGATTTGTGTTGGGATGACCAAAGCTTACGTTTTTCTTGCATAAATCATGTTTAACTATGTGACAAAGAGCCAAAAATATACTACTAGTATAAAATCTACACAGGATGTTTGTTGTTTTTTTTTTACTGCATTTTTTTCTGTCTCAACTTCAGTTTCTTACGTTTCTGTGAACCAATCACATGATAATTTACAACTTTAATACCTCAAGAATCTGGATGGTGATGACTGAGAGTATTACTTGTATGATTATTGTAAGTCGAGTGGATTATTATTATTATTATTATTATTATTATTATTATTATTATAACTAGAATATGTGAGTCATGTTTTTCTGTGTTTCCCAAATGCAAGTTTTCTGACACTACATGTACAGAATGTTTTTAAAGCACAAGGTTTGAAAAGTGTTTGTCATTTAAATGCATTTATGATATCTTGTGTGATATATTTTGATTAAAAACATCTGTTTGAAAAAAGACATATCTATGGCTGTTTATTTAATAAGTGTATGTATATAGTTTATGCTTACAAATCGTGCTTTTTGAAAGATAATTCAAATTTACTCGCCAAGTCTGCCAGTCTGTTGCAGGATTACACTGTACATATCATATTAATGATATGTTGTTTATAGTTCATAATGTAATTTTTTATTTTAATACAATTTCTTCTATTTTCTCTTCTTTTTTTTATTGTGCTCGACTAAGTTGTTGATCTGCCTCTGTGTGAACTCAAATGTTGATTGATGTGTAACTGCCAAGTAAATCTTAATGAGTAAAATAAAATAAATAAAACACACTTTTTTAGGTGGTAAACTTTCAGCTTATGAGAAAATGCACTTCAGGGTCAAATTTGACCCTTGTTTAAAGACCAGAGAAGATGAGTCATGGTCGTCTCACCTGATTTACATTCGTCACAGTAGATCACTACTCAAAATAAACTGGAGTGTAATTAATGAACGTGTAACCCTGAGCAACAGAGAGGCTCACTGATATGTTTGTAATAGTTGGGGGTTTTTTTGGACAACAATGGATCTCTGCAGCACAGAGGGATTATATAGATCCGGCTTTGGCTACACAAACAATACATGTGAGTGGGATCAATTTATTGTTGAATTTGGTCTTTTTTTAAATCCTTTTTCTCATAGAAAATATGTCTGATTATTACTTTAGCTGGCTTTCATTTTGTTTTACATTAAATATTGTTTTTTAAAATCAGATCACTTAAAGTAATTTTATCAATAAAACAACAAAATAAGCCAAATGAAAGCTAACTTAATCTCCTTGTGTGATTTCTCAAGGACGTTTAGATTAGCTCAACAATTAAATAATAAAGGCAGTAAAGTGTCGCTCAGCTTCAGAGCGCCTGGTACTTTAACCTGCATGGTGTCCGTTACACAAGCTGACCTTTGTGCCCCTCTCACTGCCGTGTGACTCAGCTAAATAACACACAGGAGCCCCACTATTCACCCTGCAGCACTGATAACATTCAACACATGAAGAACAGATGACCAACACGAGACTGACTTCACACAGCTGAGGGGGAGCTTCACAGGGAAATGCAACATTATGCAGCGTTTTAAAAAAAGCTCCTAAAGCCTCCAGATGCACGCTGACGACCTCTACTGGCAGCCAGAGGGAAGAGCTGGTGAAAAGTTCAACTGAAATTAATGAGTTTCTGCCTGATTTACTTAATAATACTTAATAATAAATCAAATTTTAGAAGCTTTTGTACAGATTAGTGCAATCCAGCGTGCTTAAAAGATGAAGGACAAGCTGACACTGGTGGAAGAAGTTTTTAGATGCTTTACTTTAAGTTAAAGTACTACTGCAGTATTATGAGTGATGTAGTATGCAGTATTACAGTAAAAGTACTGCAGTATTATGAATGATGTAGTATGCAATATTACATTAAAAGTATTGCAGTATTATGAGTGATGTAGTATGCAGTATTACAGTAAAAGTACTTCAGTATTATGAGTGATGTAGTATGCAGTATTACAGTAAAAGTACTGCAGTATTATGAGTGATGTAGTATGCAGTATTACAGTAAAAGTACTGCAGTATTATGAGTGATGTAGTATGCAGTATTACAGTAAAAGTAGTCGTTTGGTCCCGCTGACTGATATATTATTATATATGACATCATTAGATTATTAATAGGTAAGCATCAGTTTACACTACTTTATAAACAGTTAGCTAGTTTAGTCCAGTGATTCCCAACCTAGGGGTCGGGGCCCCTCCAAAGGGTCAGCAGATAAATGTGAGGGGTGGTGAGATGATTAATGGGAGAGGAAAGAAGAAAAAACTAAGTTCCGATACACAAATGTGTTTACAGTTTTTAAAAAACTTTTTCTCTAATCTTTGATTTTTGGTGAAATATTGGATCATTTGAACATTTATTGAAATGAAACCATGTGAGAAGTTTAGAGGGAAAAATCACTATTTGGTGGAGCTGTTAACAACTCATAGACATCTGAAATGTGACTGACTACACACTGCTTTTTGTAAGACTAGTTTCATCTTTAACAATGTGTTGTATTTTAAAAGCTTGTTATATTATCCATTGTGTCAAATCTTCATCTGTAAAGTAACTAAAGCTGTCAAATAAATGTAGTGGAGTAGAAAGTACAATATTTCCCTCTGAAATGTAGTGAAATATAAAGTAGTATCAAATGGAAATACTTAAGTACAGTATTGAGTAAATGTACTTAGTTACTTTCCATCACTGCAAGCCAATAGAAAGACAGTACAAATTTAAACAGTAAAACAAAGTAATCATCAGTAAACATGCAGCTTTGTCACATGTTCTCGTCTCCTCTTCAACAAGCGGCTGGTTGATGTCACAGTTTTTATTTAGCTGTCTGGAGATGAGAACAGTTGCACAGGTCACAGCCCGCATTACAAGACGTGACCTGCTGCGTTCACTCCAGCTAGAAGTAGAAAGGCATCCGGGTTTGTCTCATGGAGCCGACATCAAGGCGACGGTGGATTTACACTGTTGGCTCAGTCTGAATAGTTAAAAGTATTCATGATGGACTGTAATTAAAAGTGCATTTACTGTCCTCTGCTTTGGTTTAGTTTACTTGAGTATTTCTATTTCATGTTTCATCTTTATATGCATGACATATTTCTTTATAGACTTTTTTAAAATTCTATTTTAATGTATTTGTTTTGATGTTTTAATGTTTTTAATACTTTATTTTATGCTGTTTTATTATCATCATTCTATACATTTTATCTTATACATTTTTCATGTTTCTTTTGTCTTTAATCTTTTTAACCTAGTTTTAATCCATCTTTTATTAAACTTTATATCTTTTATTTCATTTTACTTTTCTCTTGTCTTTTTAATCTATTTTAACCTAGTTTGTTTTACTCTAACTTTTAATAAACCTCTCTTATTCTTTTATTTACTTATTTAATTTAAATTTTATGAACATTTTTATCATCCTTTTTCCTCGTGTGCACTGGTCTCAATTTTTGTCTTTTATTTGTTCTATCTACATGTATATATCTATCTTTATCTGTATATACCTATCTATATTCATATATCTATATATATCTCATATATCTATGTCCCCCTCTCTCTCTATTTATATATCCTTAATTATATCCTATATCATACTTAACTGAATGTTTTTCCTGGATAGTGTTACATATAAAAGCCTTGCTGCATCTTGAAAAGAAAAAAACACTTGTATTTTAAAGAATCTAACATTAATGCATAACAAGAATAGATTTTCTCCATAAATAATCTATATTCATAATATTTACATACTTTATTATTTATTAACCGTATCAGACTAACAGTGGCCCTTCAGCCTTAGGAGAGCGATCGATCCAAAGTCAAACGACGTGAGGCTTAAAACCCATTTTATTATAACAAATGTACAAGATCAGAGTCATAAGAAATAACAGTTAACAAAAAATGTAAGGAGCAGACAAAAAACACCAAGGACCAGTCTACCAGGAACTATACACAGCGGACAGGGTGTATTTCCTCCCAGGTTCATCATGAGGTAAATAGGAAAACTCTGTTAACACTTCAGTCATTGGCACCAACTTCCTCCCTTAATCCCCTTGCAGCCTTTTTTATTTTCTCCGTGTTATGTCACTTTCTCTCCATCTCTACGCAGGTCTTGCTACCGGTTATTTCATAACCTTGTAATAACACAATAACACATCCTCTTTTTTTTTTTTTTTTTTATCTCTGCGGAGAATATAAAAAACAGGGTTGCACACACATCGCACACAGACATCCACATCCCTTTAACTCGGGACTCAAACCCACCACAACTCACTTCACTTCCATTACAATGTTTTTTTTATAGAACTGGGCTTTGCTATATTCTGTCCGACTAAATCTAAAAAAAACAAAACAGCTAAATATTATGTATAGAGGCCTACGTTGTGTGTGTGTGTGCACTGCAAAGAGCACATAATATAGGACTTTTTTTTGTTTTCGTCTTGGAAATGAGGATTTTTTGGCCTGAGCCAGTATCAAAACGCTATGATAAATAGAGTGGTTAATCCTTTGTGAAGACCATGCTGAGACTAATTTACAAAATATTTTACAAACAGGCTTCATTTCTTTCTCTTTAATCAGACAGTTTTTCTACAATAACATCCCTTTCTCTTCTCTTCTTTCCCCTCCCTCCCTCCCTCCATCCATCCGAGCGTCTATAACATGCCTTCAGTGGGTCAGCGCATGCTTACCTAAAGCAGTTTCACTGCAAATGATGAGATATTCCCTGTGGCGTCCTTCAGCAATAATGCAACAGATCAGGAGATTAAACAGACATCCTCTAAAACATGCCAAAGGTTTCTGGTTTTTGTTATAAAAAAAACAAACTGTTGTGCCAATATCACTTCCCCTACAAAAAAAAGAGGAAACTATTATAAAGTCATGCAATCCCAAAGAATTGCCACGTATATATTTTTTCTTTTTTTTTCTTCCGTGATTAAAAAAATCCCTCTAAATATATTTTACAGCAAAAAAACTACAGATATACACACAGACTGGTTCCAGCAGAGGTCAGTGAAGTCATTGGTTTGTTGTTTCCCTCCCCAAACTAAAGACACAGCATCCTGTTGTATCGCCTCAAAAAGACTACAAATTATTCAACTAAACTGATTAAATTTTTCATGATCTTGATCCGGTTTGAGGTCTTAAAGTTGATGATTTACTGCAACATGACCTGATCGTGAACTCAAGATTATGAAAAAGCAAGAGGATGTGATTAGAAATTTAAAAAGGTGTTGATTTTTATGGATGCAGGAAGTTTGAAGAGAAGGATGAGGGAGGAGGGGAGTTGAATAATGAACAAAAAAAGGGGGAAAAAAGAGGGCAGCTGAGTGCTATTTTAGTTCATTAAAAAGCCATGAAGTTTGCAGGGTTGTTTAAACCTTCTATGAAGGACAAGATACAATGAAAATAAGACACATTTACATTTTTGCTCAGAGACAACGACAAATAATGGTTGAGATATACAAAAAAAAAAACCCCATCATTATTTAAAAACAAAAAAACAACAACAACATAAATGTGTTTAATGTGTATAATAGGAAGCTAGACTAGATCTCAAGATTAGGAAGGAAAAAAGAGTTTTTACTTCTGATTTTTGTTTCCCTCCCCGCAAAAAAACAAACTATAAAAAACTTGGGAGTTTATCACTGATACCGATGGCAGCGCACATAATCAAAATAATTATATATGTATACAATATACAAAAAAACGCCAAACTACTCTATCATTTAACAAAGAGTTCAAATGAAGGTTGGTCACATACATATACATATATATACATTTATATATATACACACATATATATAAACATATATATATATATACATTCACACCTTCAGATGATGCGAGGAGTTGAATTTGAATATATATATATGACACTTTTAATATTCAGGGTATAAAAACTATGAATTTATGTGTTTTCCTTTTTACCCGCCACACACACACACACACGCACATACACCTCCATATCTGACCAATATGTCGTGTGTTTGAAGGGTTTAGCTTATCAAATATGATGATCTAAATAGACATGAGGAAGAGGATGATGATGATGATGACCTCCCCTTGACCCATGAAATATGAAATAGAATAAATAAAGCTGATTAAAAAAAGAGGGGGATGAAATATTAAAATTGAGGGTTTTTTTTATAACATCAATTATGGAATGACTTATTTTTTTTACTCCTATAAAAAAATCTAAAATAATTTTTTTTTAGCATTCAAATAGACAGATTTTTTAAACTATTTCCTACACAATCAGTGAATTCAGTGCCCTATATTCCCCCAAAAACACACGAAAACTGATGTGACGTCTTTTAAAAACAGGACAGGAGATGAATGACACATTTGGAGGAAGGTGGTGGTCTGGCAGTGGAGCTGGATGACACTGAGGAGTTGGGGTGGAGGGATTTGGGAGGGGGGAGGTTTGGGTTTGCAGGTAAACACATTATTACAAAACAGATGAGACTTTGATAGTTTGGTGCCCTTATATGGTTCAATCCCACACGGAAAGCTCCAGACTAGTGATCCAGTTCTTTACTGTGGCGGAGAGATCGCTGAGAGTCGAGCTCCACACGACACGAGTAAAAAGGACGAAGAAGAAGAAGAAGAAGAAGAAGAAGAAGAAGAAGAAGAAGAAGAAGAAGAAGAAGAAGAAGAAGAAGTGTTGGTGTGGGAAGGAATAATAAAGTTAAGCATTATAAAAATACAATACCACAAAAAAAATGAAACAGTACACCTTTTTTTTGTTGTTGTTTTTTGTTGTTTTTTTTTTTTTTTTTTACAATTGTTCATTATTGCAGACGTAGTCCACTAGATCTGTGACTCCTAACAGGTCGTCTTCATCGTCCTCCTGCGCTGGCATCTCCGGGGCGACCAGACCGTTTGGTGCGATGGCGGTGGCTGGTGTGGCACTGATGTTTTTGGGTGGCTCCAGATTTGGGTTGAGGCCCGGAGCGGCCCTCGAGACGCCCTCGACGCTCTTTACCTGGCTCTGTCCATTGGTGGGCGGCAGCTCCGCCGCTTTGCAGTCCAGCTGGTTTGTTCCCTTTGTCAGAACGCCGCCCTCCTCCTCCGCTTTGTCAGCCGCTTTCTTCTCCTTCGGCTCCTCCTTTTCCTTCTCCTTCTCCTCCTTCTCTTCCTTCTCCTCCTTCTCCTCCTCCTCTTCCTCCTCATCAGAGTCGTCGGAGTCGATGCGGTTCACCCGTTTACGGATGGGACGATCCTCCTCCGACGATTCGTCAGAGTCGTCGTCTGAGTCGTCGTCTTCCGAAGCTCTCCTGCGTTTTAGCGCCAGCCGTCTGTGCCGCTGCCGGGAATCCTCCTTGGAAGAGTCGGCTATCCTCTTCACCCGCTGATCCCTTGGCTCCTCGTCAGAGTCTCTGGAGAAACTCGCTGGGAGGAGAAAAACAAGAGGCAGACACATTTAGCTGCCTTGTAGTTCTCTGCCATCATCACCAAACATATATTAACACAACCTGCAACCTCCTCACAATGTAAACCTTTAAGAACCTGTAAAGCAGGGGTGTCAAACAAATTTTAGTTCAAAGGCCACATACAGACATATTTAATCTCATGTGGACCATTAAAATCCACTGAATAATAACCTATAAATAATATATATTATATATTATGACTTTACTATAATAAACCATCTATTCACAAAACAGATGAAACAGCCTTAAGATGCCTTAAGAAAGATTAGATAAATCGTCCCAAATGTATTGTTTTTTGCATACAGGGCTGTCAGTTTGGGGTTACCATGGTAACAGATACTGATAAAAATGTGTCCTTAAAATCAGAATCACGTTGAAAGACAATTATATCAAATTTTGTAGGGCTGCAACTTCTATTATCCATTAACCTGCTGATTATAAATTATTTTGTCTATATGATAAGAAGATATTCCTTTATTAGTCCCACAGTGGGGAAATTTACATTATTGTAGCAGCAAGTAGATAATTAAAAAACAGAAAGCATCAATAGAAAGAATAAAAAACAATAAATAAAAATAATAAGTACACAGGCAGTAAAAAAAGTATATATATAACAATAATATTATGTACAAAAGTAATATTGGTGTTGAATGATCATATAATGGAGTTTGATATTGTTATTGCAAATAGTGAAAAATATTATAACTCAAAGGGGACGCCTCCAAGCATCGCTTTATCTGACCCAAAAGATATTCAGTTTAATATCAGGTATGATGCAAAAAAAAACAACAACTGTAAAATCCTCAAATTTAAAAAGCTGCAACCTGCAAATATGACATTTCTGTCAAAAAATGAACAAAACGAACATCAACGTAGTTTTAATTAATTTGAGCTCTAAAGACAAGAGTGTGTTAATGTCACTGTCCGTGGTGCTGAAAAGGTTCATCTTCAGTCTTTATCATGATTCTTATTTTAAATAATGTAAGTTATAATATAATAATGTTAAATCTGACACGTAGAGAAGACAAATAATAAATGAAAAGAGAAAATAAACCAGCTGAGAAACAAAATCGAACAATTATCTACCAGAATATACTGTAGGATCTGGATCTTCTGTATTTATTTTTTCAAGCCTCATACGAATAAATTAATTCTTCATGTACGAACGATTTAAAGAAAATTTGTGGCATTCAAGAATTTCCTTGTTCTTAAAATTGTATTACATCTTTAAAATGATACTAAAATTAACCAAAATAAAATATTTACACTACAATAAACCTAATGTCAAATTAATAATCTGTTCAGTGGTTGTTTTAAAGATTTTATTGTCTATATTATCTATATTTTGTCCCCGATTACAGACACTAAAACGTGTTATTATGTGTTATAAATGATTTCTAAAAGCAGAACTTGAAGCTTTGTGGTGTGAAATTCTGGTTTTTAGTCTTTTTGTGAATCAAACTCTCGAACAGGCTCATTTATCAGACTGAAACAAGTGATTCACAACAAATTTGGGGCATTTAAGAGAGTTTGTTGAATCTAGTTTCAGAGTTTTTGGAGAAGAATAAAGCCCAATATTTTATTTACAAAATGAGGTTGAGGTTATCTGTTAGTGAAGCAACAGGAGGGTCTTATGATAAAGTCTCTATGTGTGTGTCTAACGGGCCACAAACTGAAATAAATAAGGATAAAATTGTCACAGCGAGGACCTCAAAAGTCTGAAAACTGAACGAGGCGATTCATTTATACCGGAGCGTTACAAGAAAAGAGAAAGAAGAATTATTAAAACTACACAGTTAAAAACTTCTTACAGTGTGAGTCAGATTAGAAGAGGGTATTATTTTTTATTCCTGCTCGTGTTGTGAATAAAAAACTCAAGGTCCAGATCTGCGCTGCATCTCTCCGACTCACCTTCACTCTCCGAGCTGTCCTGGCGACGTCGGGCTTTCATTTTGTCCCGGTTGGTTTCTGCCTGAGAGCCTTCGGACTCGGACGTCTCGCAGTAGTTCACCTGCTTCTTCTGACTCCGCCGAGACCGCCGTCGACTCATATCCAGATCACTGTCGCTGTATTCGCTGGAGCCTTCGGTCACTGCACACACACACACAAAATAATGGATTAAAAATGGATGTTCTGCCAGAAAACACACAAATAAATGTGTACATCACATAAATCCTTCAAATAAAACCGGTCCTTACAGATGTTTAAAAGACAATATGAACATTTCTGGACTAAAGCTGTTTAATCAGATTTATTCACACTAAAATCTGCTCCCAGGATTTTTCCCAATGTATCACCCAATTCAATGAAAGTAGTGATGATTATACCTGCAAAGAATGTGATTTTCAGGTGATTAGATGAAATAAATCCATATTTCTGATATTAAAAACATTTTAAAAATAAAATTTGACCCGAGGACAACAGGAGGGTTAAACAAAAATATACGACAGAGAAGAAAAAAGTAACGACAGAATGTCTAAAAACATGTTAGATAAGATGTTTATTGACTCTGTACCTATTTCATCTTCATCTTCGTCGTCATCAGTCTCTTCCTCTTCGTCGTCCGAGTAGCCTCTCGGTCTCCGTCGCTTTCGAGAGCTTCGTCGCCGTGACGACGACTTCCTGACCGACGTCGACTTGCGACGCTTCCCGCCTTTGTTGCTGCCGAAGTCGCTGTCGTTGGAGTCTCCATCCGTCTCCACCTCCGTCTCGTTTCCGGATACGACGAACTCTTCTTCCGAGCTGAAGAAGAAGAAGAGAGAAATAAAGAAATAAATCAACAAATACATAAATAAACTGCAGTGTGACTCACATATAGAAGTTCAGTATGAGCACAATCCGGAAAATACATGAAATAGATTAAAAAAAAGGGGCGGAAAAGTTCAAATCTATCTATTCCTTACCTTTCACTGATGCGAAACTCTTCCTCGCTCTCCTCCTCATCCACCGTGCTGTCGCTGTCAAGGTCGTTGAGTCGCCGGCGTTTCTTCTTGCGCTGGCTGATGTCGGGTTGTGGCGGCCGGCCGTTCTCTTTGCCCTCCTCGCTCTGGAGAATGGTGGACATGTCCTTTCCTCTGAGTCCCGTGATGTTGGCCATGTCTTTACCCCGACCAGCGCCTGTAAAAACACACCAGTCAATGACGTTTTGTTCTGTTTTGTAATTATCAGCTTGTAAATCAACTTATTGTAAAGCACTTTGAACAACAATAGCCTGATTTGTACGTCGAAAATAAAACTACAGATAATAAAATACAACAAAATGAACCAAATTTCACTAATTAGGACATTAAAAACTTTACATAGTAAGAAAATTGTTCATTAGAAGTGCTTTTGGTTGGATTTTGGAGTCATCTATGTCTCAACAAGAAATCAAGTTTTTCCTAAATGTATCTAAAACCTTCTGCTTTAAATCTTCCTCACCTCCGCCTTCTGCTTCTTTGATGTCTTCCTCGATCGCCTCCTCGATCGCCTCGTCGAATTCATCGAATCTGTTAAATGAACAGAAATATAAATAAGAATTTCCCATTTCATGAGTGTTTAAACGCAACGAACGTCTACAATAAATCAGGTGATTCGTGCAGAGATATCAAAAGGCGATTCGCAGGAGGAGGCATTAAAATGAGTCACTTTTGGTATGTTATGGCATTTTTATGCTGAAAGCCTCACTGGTTGATTGAGAGAGGTTGACAACTGTACCATAATGCTTTTATGTCATTGTGTGCATCTCCATCCACCTGATTTTTATTCTTATTTTCAATCTGAACATAAAAAAATCTGAGTGAAAATTCTGAAATTTCTATAAATATCCTAAACACTAGTAAATGTCATATTTCAATGATTTCTACTTAACCCTCACACACTGTTCAGGGTCAAATTTGACAGCTGTAAAAACACCCTATAGACATTTCTTTTAGCCAGACTTTTCCTAATGTGACCTACAGAATATAAAAATGGAAATAAAATGCATTTGTTATTTAAATGTTTGTGCAGCTGATACACAATTTTATGAATGTAAATGTACAAGTTTAACCTGTGTTTATTAAACCAAATTTAAAAAATCAGCATTCAAACATGTCATATTCTATAAAATTTCTTCCTGGACCATAAAATAGTGATTGTGAATGTCTTTTTATTTCCTCCATAAGACTAATTTATTTTCAAACATTTCTCAATGACTGATGGAGAATTTATGAATGTGAATTGATGAGGAGACTAATTAGGAGTCCGAAAATGAACAGTATGTAAGGGTTAATTAATGGCCGTCAACTGGAGAATTAAAGCCACCAGCTGTTTATATGGATCACCAAACTACTTCTATAACGACAGTAGATGGAAACATTCATTTCTTTAGCAGAATTTTCGGGAAATTCAGTTAAATTTGCTCTATTTGCTGGATGGAAACCTGGCTATTTCATTCAACAAAAAGTGTCTTAATGCTTTTTTATACGTGACTGAAATCGTGTAAATAATAAGAACTACTGAATGTGGCTCTGCATTTAAAAAAATCTAAGTAATAATATTGACCGAGAGCACAAACCTGTAGCTTATGTTCTTCTTGTTCCTCGTAGACCTTCGACCCCAGCTCTTACTTCTCTTTACTTCTTTCTTCTCTTTGATTATAACCGCTGGAGGTTCTTCCACCGGCTCGACCTGAACGAGAGAAAGAGTCGCGTTATAAAACATCATCAACGGGTCGTCAAAGTTTCACTCTGCTAAAAAAAAGAAAGAAAAGCACAATATGTACTTACGGAGGGCTCGATGATGTTTTCGACACTGATTCCGACGTAAATGAGACGCTCTTTCCTGGAGGAGATAAAACACATTAAGAAAGCTGTTAATAACAGTGTCAATTAAGTGGCGTAAAGAGCTCAAATGATCAAGTATTTCTTTAATCATCTGGTGTGAGTTAAATCTACTGTCTGATAGTCAATAAAAAGAGTAAAAGTAAGTAAGAACTGTTAATACAGTGCAGAATTAGATTGTGTTGTACTGTGAAATGCTCTTGTTATGTTGCTAGACTTAATTACAATATGACAGAACATTTAAAGAAAGTAAATCAAGAAAAAGTGAAGCATTAAAAAACATAAACAGCCCGACAGTGTCACTGCTTCAACCTTTAAACTGGATGTACACATTTTAAATTAACAGCTTGGGTGTAAAATGTCTCACCTTCTATTAGCTCGTTCCTTCTTCTTCAAAGCGGCGTCAAGGTTTAAGAGCTGCTCTTCTAGTTTGTCACAGAGGAGTTTCTATAAAAAGCAGATCAATGAAACATTAAACTTAACAACATGTTTAAATGTACTTTTTTTCATATCTTTAATATTTTGGTACGTACATGTTGACACGGCGGGCAGAACCATTCTCCGTCTGGGATGATCATGAGCGGAGGCCTCAGGCAGGCTGTGTGGTAGCCACTATCACACGAATCACACAGTAAGATCTGAGGAGACAGATGTGGACAGATGTTAACGCCAGTTTTTTAGACAGAAACATTTAATTGGATTTAATGTTAAACAGAGTTATGAAGTGCAAGGAGCTTTTGGTCCTAGAAGTATTTTCTTTCAACCTGAAATCAAGGTTCCCCAATCTTTTCTTGAAATCATTTTTCGGGGGCAGAACATTTTAAGCTGCTACAGTATGACAGAGAAGATATCACTCCATACTCTAATACGCTTTGGAGATTGTAACTACAATTTTACCTCTATGTTTATTCCTCTCCTGCCCCTAAAAGTCTGATTTAAAAGATGTGCAGTCCTTGGAAATGTGCCTCAACATAGAAACACACAAAGCTCCTCAATAGGGTAATAATGCAAAGGATTATATTTAATTATTTTAACCTGTTAGAAATCATATTTTCATCATAGTTTCATGGGACTAAATCAGTCCACATTTTAAAAAAACATTTATTTTCTGTGGCTTCCTCTTGATCTAGAAAAGATGTCTATCTCTTCTACAGTATTTCCCTCTTTCCCTTGTTTTTCTTCTTCTTCTTACTGTAAATAACACGCCTGATTCTAATTATGAACTCGTTATCAGGCAACTGAAGCTTGTCAAAGGGCTTCATAATGAGTTAATTATTAGAATCACGTGTGTTAAGAGTGGAGAGATACCTAAGACATGCAGGGCAGTAGCTCTCCAGGAGCAGGGTTGGAGGATAAAGAGCTATATTAGATAGTTATTTTGTAAAACTACCATCGCTATTTAAATATATATTGTTATATATACTGTTGAGAAAGGCGTTGGCTGGATTTTTTAGTTATAAGCGTAATTATAGAAGTTTTAACTGAGGCTGCTGCATTAACGAGATGGACGAGATCCTGCAGGCACCCACCAGCTCAGGGTGATTTGGAAGACCACAATGTTTGCAGGGGTCGTCGTTT
Source organism: Scomber scombrus (assembly GCF_963691925.1). NCBI lineage: Eukaryota > Metazoa > Chordata > Actinopteri > Scombriformes > Scombridae > Scomber > Scomber scombrus. The sequence goes on from NC_084983.1 coordinate 17,471,609, forward strand.
GGAGGTAGGTCGTCATCTGAGGATGTCGAGGAGTCCGAGCTTCGTCTCTCTCGGTTGCGGTTCCGCCTCTTTCTGCTTCGCTCCACCTTGTAGTCTTCGTCGCTGTCGTCCTCCTCCTCGGTCTCCTCCTCTTCGCTGGACTCCTCTTCGCTGTGGTCGTCCTCGTCTTCGGAGCCTTTCTTTTTGCGGCGCGTTCGCGTGTTGGACCACCGAACCTTCCGCCTCTTTCTCCCCTGAAAAGAAGAAGAACATCGACGTCTTTTACTACAAACTTTTATAAAAGGACGTTAATATTTCCACCTGCTGAGATATTCCTACCTTGGCTTTAGGCTGACCCTCCTGATCTGCCTTTTTCTCTCTTGGCTTCTTTTGGACAGCTTTTGACTCCTGCTCCTCCTCCTCTTCCCCCTCTTTATCCTTCTCGCTCTTCTCAGTCAGCGGAGCAGCCTGAGGTTTTTCCGCCTTCCTGTCGTGGACCTCCACCGCCTTCGCCGTCGGTCTAGAGATCCTCGGCGACCGTCGGAGAGACATCCCACCCCCGGTGTTCGTATCGGACTCTGAATCTCCTTGTCTCTCCTCTCTACGGAGGATCGCTTTCCTTCGGTGGGCCGGCTTCACTCTCCGACGGGAAATCGCCTCTTTAACGTCCGACGGAGCGTCGCTGCCATTCGCCACCTCCTTCTTTGTTGCCGAGTCTGCTTCGTCTTCACTTTTGCTTTTACTTTCCTCATCAGTCGGCTTGGCGTGGTCCAATTTCTCGGTCTCGGTCTCGGATTTATGATCCGGTTCTTTGCTCACATTTTGGTGAGCAGCTCCGTCCTTTTTGGTCGAGGTTTCTTTCTCTTTGTGAGCTTCTTTCTCCTTCGTGTCATCGGTTTTTGAATCCTCTTTACTTCCTTTATCTCGACATGAGAGATTCTCGCTGCCGTTTGTATGTTTTTCAGCGTCGGCGTCCTTTTTACTTTCTGTCGACGGACTCTCGGCCTCGATTTTATCATGCTGTTCCTCAGACGACTTCGTCTCTTCCTTGTCCGTCTTTTTGCGTTTTTTATCACTTTTTTCCGAGGTGTCTGTCTTCTCGGACGATTTATCTTTACCTTCGGATGCTTCCTCCGTCGTGTTCTGTGCAACTGCGTTCTTTTTGATTTCGTCGTGTTTAACGGCCACGTCTTCGTCGTTGGTCTCTGTGTGCTTGGATGTAGAGTCGCTCGTCTTGGTGACATCAGGTATCGTATCTTCTTCGCAGTTGACACTTTTCTTTACGTCTTCTGGCTTTTCTGTCTTGTCCTTCTTTCCTGTCTTTTCTGGCTTGTCCGTCTGTTCCGGCTTGTCCGTCTTTCCTGTCTTGTCCTTCTTTTCAATCTTGTCCGTCTTTTCTGGCTTGTCCGTCTGTTCCGGCTTGTCCGTCTTTCCTGTCTTGTCCTTCTTTTCAATCTTGTCCATCTTTTCCGGCTTGTCCGCCTTTTCCGGCTTTTCCGTCTTTTCCAGCTTGTCCTTCTTTTCCGGATTGTCCGTCTTTTCCGGCTTGTCCTTCTTTTCCGGCTTGTCCGTCTTTTCCGGCTTGTCCGTCTTTTCCGTCTTGTCCTTCTTTTCAATCTTGTCCATCGTTTCCGGCTTGTCCGTTCGTTCCGGCTTGTCCCTCTTTTCCAGCTTGTCCTTCTTTTCAATCTTGTCCATCGTTTCCGGCTTGTCCGTTTGTTCCGGCTTGTCCGTCTTTTCCGGCTTGTCCTTCTTTTCCCTCTTGTCCGTCTTTTCTGTCTTACTTTCGGAGGCTGCCTTGGCTTTCTCGTCAACAGCGGGTCTCACTTCTTCATCTTGTTTCTCTTTACATTTGCTTGATTCTGATTTGTCTACTTTTTTAATAACCGATGACTCCAAACTATCTTTAGTGTCGGATGTTTCTTCCGATTTGTCACTGATTAACAATTTGTCTTTCGCCTTTTTAATGACCGTCAAGCTTTCTTTGAATTCTTGCGTTTCCGGAGCCTTTGTGTCGTCGCTGTCTTTTACCTCTTCTGTCTTTTTAGTGAAAGACGGTGACCCAGCTTTTTCAGAGTCAGATTGTGTTTCTGTTGTTTTAATGACTCCCGGCTTCTCTTTCGCTGCAGAGGATTTCTCGACTTTACTCTCAGTTTCTTTAACGTCACTCGTTTCTGTATGCTTTACGTCTTTTACATTTTCTGTCACCTTTGATTTATTAGTTTCTTCACTCTTACTTGATTCTGATTCTGGTTTTGATTTTTCTGAATCTTTTGATTCGGCTTCTTTGGATTTAACCTCATGATTCAAATTTAACTTCTTTGATTCGTCGGTTGTTTTTGTTTTATCTGTTTCCTTTAACGTGGTCATCTTGTCCGCCGTAGAAGACTCTTTTGTTTCTGCTGGTTTGGATTCTTTAGTTTTTTCATCTTCTACGCGACTAGACGACTTCTCATGTGCGTCCTTAGGTAAAGGCGGCGACTCTTCTGTAGGTTTTGGTGGAGACTCGTGTGCTTCCCCCTTTTCTGTAGTGCTTTCCTTTTCCACCTGCGTATTTAGATCTTTCTTGTCCGTGGCTGCGTGTTTTTCCGATGTGACCGACTCTGTAACTTTCTCAGCACTCTGAGCTCCTTCCTTTTTGTCTTTCACACCATCCTTGCCTTTAGTTGGTGCGTCTTTTTCTCTGGTTTCTACAGATTTACCTGCAGCCGGTTCGGTCGTCCGCTCTTCTTTGTCGACGGTGGCTTCTTTCGACGACTCGCTCAAATTACCTTTATCTGACGCGAGCTGAACTTCGCCGTTAACGTGATCGTTTACGCTCTGCGCTTTCTTTCTCTGCTCAGGAGTCGAGTTGGTTTTAGGAGCTTCTTTATTCTGAGAAACAGATGGATTCTGCACAATGATAGAGCTGCCGCTGTTTTTATTCTTTTCAAAATCTTCGCTAAACTTCATTCCTCTTTTTTTCAGAGGGATTTTGGCCTGCTGGTCGTTCTTAATCGCCTGTTGAATTTCCTCTGCGCTGTTCTTCTTCGCCTCCTCTCCTTTTTCCGCCTTTACCGATATACATGGCGCCTCAGAGGTGGGAGCTGGTTCACTCGTCGCTGTGCTCGATTTAGTTTCCAACACTTCCATCGGCTCTTCTTTGATGTTGTGGGCTTTTGTAGTGATACTGTCATCCGTCGCGGCCTTTTCCGAATTAAGTTCAGATTCAGGTTTGCCTTCGATGAGGCCGTTCAATGACGATTTGGCGTCAGGCACTTCGGATTTCAAGTCGTCAACTTTTCCATTGCTCTCGGTCTTCGGTGAGGCTGGACCGACAGCTTTGGTGGAGTCTTTGCTGTCTTCATCTGATGAGTCGTCACTCTTTTTAATTTCACCTGTAATATAAAAAATATGAATACAAAAGAAAGTAACGATTATAAAAGGGGAGTTTTTTCTTGCAGCTGTCGCCAAGTGCTTGCTCATGTGGGAATTAGGGCTGGGCGATATGGGCAGAATCAAATATCACAATATTTTTGACCAAATACCTCGATATGGATATTTTGACAATATTGTGATGTTGATATAATGACTAAGGGGATGAAGGCAGATGATAGAACAGCCTGATAAGCTCAGAAAATGAAATTTTTTTAATTCAACCTTTAAAAAGCATAAAAAGACCATGTCCTTTTCCATATCACAATATTACGATATTCAAAATCTAAGATATCTATAAAATATCACGAGTTCGATATAATTTTAATTTATTGCCCCGCCCTAGTGGGAATGTTGGTTCTCTTTAAATTAAATTAAAAAGTGAATTGAAAAGGTTGACTGACTGACTGATTGATAAATAATTCAGAAGACAAAAATAACAATCTTTAAACAAGCAATTTCAACTTCTTCAACATTTACCTTCTGCTTTTTTACCCTCTTCACCTTCGGCTTCTTGTTTTTTCAGCAGCGCGGGATCAATCTGCGTCTTCAGCAGCGCAACGACCTCGGCCAGTTCATTTCGGTCTCTACACGGGAGGAGAAGAGGGGATAAATTTAACCTCTCCACGAATAAATAATAAACACAAAGTAACCCGTTTCTCCGAGGAGCAATTAAATAACAATGTCTTGTTTTTACCTGACGATGCATTTCCACGACGAGCCGTCCAGGTCGTCCTGCTCCTCGATGTACATGCGAACGTTGTCGTCTTGATCCAGTTGATACCAGTACATCTGACCATCTTTGTCCCGACCGATCGGCTGCAGGCGCATTTTTTCGGGGTCCTGCTCACTGATGGCGGTTTTGAACTTTACATTGTCGTCAAACTGACACTCACACAAATACTGGAGAGAGAAAAAAGGTACAGAATGAATTATATATAAATTATTAAGTTATTTATTTTACTTGATTATTTATGTATTTATTTATTTTAATTTTTTAAATTTAATTTATTTTTTAAAATAATACGGACGTTTATATATATTTTTTATTTAAGTCAATTTTTAAGGTATTTTTATTTGTCTATATTTATTTTTAACTTTTTATTTATTATGACGTATTTATTTATTTTACTTTTTTTTTATCTACTGTGATTTTTTTTTACAATTTTTTAATAATATGGATATAATGATCTAGTACTGATACAAGTAATCCGTGCATTTTATTGGGGTCCAATCGGAGGTTAAATAAATGCAGCTGACAGATGATTAGCACACAAAATTAGTATTATAACTAATTTATAACTCGTATACAACATAAAAAGCTGCTTATAATCTATGAAAAGAACATGAAAACATATTTTTTCCGTCTATTGTGAAGTTATTCTGTAGTTTCTCGCCATGAATGTCAGAAGCAAAACACTACATGTGATTTATTTTTCCAACTTAAGAAGATACATTAATAATAATTTAAAAACATTAAAATAGGGGAACAAGTGTCTAACTGTGCACTTACTTTAAGGATCCCCGTCTTGCACTCCATCGTCATCTCCTTGTACCCTTTTTCTTCGAGTTCCCAGGCCCATGTTGTGTTGAACTCTTGACATATCTGCAACAAAAGTGAGAGAAGTTATTCAACGAACTTAACGATTATTATTTATTTATACATTTATGCAGTTTTTTGTGTGTTTTTGGTGCTGTGTTACCAAAAATCTTTCTCCATTTTCTAAAAAAATAACAAATCTGTATGTCTTATATATGCAAAATCTACCTTTTAAATCAGGCTTTCAATTGAACTTTTATTTTGTTTATTCATTTGTCTTTTATTTTATGATTTATTTTAGCCTCTTTTTTTTTTTTTTTTTTAACTATTTTTATGCCTGATTTTAATTAATTATTTTATTTTCTTCTTTATCTTTATTTACCTTTTTAATACCCCACCTTTTATGTTTAAATTTCCCATTTGAATTTTCAGTGACTTTATTTTATTGTTTATTTATTATATTTTTAATAATCTTTCATTTTATTTGGGTATTCTGAATTTTTACATTTTTTATCCAACCTTCCTTTTTTTGAGCCACTATTTCTCTATTTTCTTGTCTTTCTTGTTTATTTTTTTACTATGTAAAGCACTTCCTGTTATATTACTATGTATTAAAGGTGCTATACAAATACAGTTTGATTGATTAGTTGAGTAAATAATAAAACTCAAAAGTTAAACATTTACCTTGACCACACACTTCTCCCATCTCCCTCTCTTTTAATTCTACTCTCTTTCTACCTTTTATGTCTGATTTTACTTCATCACATTTCCTCTTTTAGTTGTTTTATTATTTTATTTTCTTCTTAATAGCTCACATTTCTGGTTTTACCCACTTTATTTAACAGTGTCATTATATGTTATTTTATTTGTGTATTCCTCTGTGGCTTCCTCATTGCAGATTCATGAGATTTATGATGGCTTTAACTCCAGTTCCTGTTTTTTATTGAGTCAGTATTTATTTTTTCATTTAGTTAAACATTTACCTTGACCAGATACTTCTCCCATCTGTCTGCAGACACCGACTTGCCGATCTTCCTCAGCAACTTGACGTGAAGGTCGACCAGCAGCTTCGGGACTGAGGAGAGATCAGAGAGACGACACGGTTACTCCATCGCTCATTTATTTATTTAAATTAGAAATGAGATGAGACCAAACAGGTGATACAAGACCAAACGTAATATAACAGATGACATAAAATTCACACAAATAGACAACAAATAAATGGTCCAATTTTGTGTCAATTGTTGCTAAAATTGACACTAAATTTGACCATTTTTGGAGTGACTGAAGCTGCAGCAGTGACAGTATTTGCTCAGTTTTCTGCACCTGTCTCATTAATTTTAACTTTATAGATTTATAACGTCTTCTGACGACTCGCAAACACGCACGAAAAACCAGCTTTAAATAAATAAATATCGCTACAGTGCACAGCAGGAAAGAGAAACACTAAAGATCTTTGTGTAAGTATTATTTTAAAGACCTGCAGATATCCAGTTTTTTTTATACATAAAATAAAATAAATAACAACACTGAAAATGACACATGCTTTATGTTATATTATAATATTATACTATATATATGGATGCTACTGTCCAAACTAGATCTAACACTGTGTCTTTCGACGGTTTTATAAATAAAATAAAAATAAATGTATCAAATTTAGAGCAGTCCTTATAAAATATGACTGAAATAACATAAGAGAAATTCAACTTTCACAATTAATAAAAAGTAATAATGTTTAAAGAAGTTCAAAACACATGAGGGATGAATTATCTCTGAGCACTTCACAAAGCCTGCGCATGCGCACAGCAACTAAAGTTAGCGACAATAAGCTGCACAACAGGAAGTAGAAATATTGCCTTAATCAACATATACAAATTAAAAGCACGAGTTAATCTATCAGTAAATGTGTGGCAATAATTTAATTATGCCCTCAAAATAATTATATATATATAAATGCAAAGTACCTAAAGTCATTAAAAAACTTAATTAAAGACCTTTTTTTAAATTTAGTTAACTTTACTGGTTTAATTCTTTATATTTTATTATATTGTGGTTAAACTGTTTTTCTCTCTCAATTTTTATCGTTCATTTTTGTGCTCAAACTAATTTTTTGTTTTCATCCGATCTTATTCTGTTGAGTTGTATCTTTATATGAAAGGTGTTACATCTTTTATTACCTTTTATTTTATTTGGGTTTTCTTCTTTTTTATTATTATTATAATTATTATTAATATCCTACCTCTGGTGTTTCCTAAAGGTAGTTTATTTTTATTTGTCAGTGAAATTCAGTCTTTGCATTGACCCCATCCTAAATACAAGGAACAGTGCTGCAGATTCATGAGAGCTGTGATCCTCAGTTCCTGTTTTATTTAGTCTTTCTTATTTATTTGTTGTATGTAAAGTACACACGTTATATTTAGATTTTATTAACATAAAACCTCATAACATTCCCATATATTTGCATATTTTTGATCTTTGACCCAGCATAGTGTTACATTATTATTATATTATTAACTAACACTCTACAGTCTGTGCTGCACATTTACTGCCACGTTTAAAACTTACTGCTAACTTTCCCTTCTCCTTCACACACACACCAAACGTTATATTAACATTATATTAACGTAAAAACACCATAATGTTACCTTATATTTGCACATCTGTGATACGTTAATGCAGCTTGTAGTACTATTATTATTATATTAGTTTTATTAGCTGCACTTATTAACTACATTTACTGCCATGTTTAAAACTTACTGCTAAGCTTACAGTACAGCACATTAAGTGATATAACTTAAATATCTCACAATGTGATGTAGTAGAGACAACGCCAACATGAACATAACAGACAGCGTCCGAGGCAGCTCAATAATGCTTTAATTCAAGTTAGACATTAAGTTAGTTCAGACTTTATAGATGACTCTCAAGAAGTGAGTAAGTGTAATTGCGATCAGATACATAGTACTGTTTATTCACACAAATGTTTGTTGAACGATGATACACGTATTGAATAATGAAAAAAAGTAATTTCAGATGCAGCGCTAAAGTTTCACGGGTAACGACATTTATAAATTATGATACCTGTATTAATCCAAGAATCCCATTTTTTCACAAATGCATTTGTAAAAGTCTTCAAATTATTATTTGTATTCATTATTAATCGAAGAATGTGATTGTGTTGATTGGTTGTGAGCAAGTCCATAAATAAATAGTCATATTCTAGCCATTTCTAGCTCTGGGTGCAAAAAGGATCGATTGCAGGTATCGATTGACGGGAGACATTTTGATAATACTTTATATTTATTTATTTCAGGCCGATACTTTGAAGCAACAACACACAAACGCTTTTATTTCCAAATGGATAGATATATAAGTGTTATTAAAATATATATATGCTTTTTTTTAATACAATTATAAAGCAAACACTGATTCAGAGTCTTGATCAGCAGAGTTTAGTTTAACAGTTTATTCTGAGCTGTTTAGGTTTAGATGCTGCTTCATTTTTTACCTTTAGTGAGTTAAACAATGAGCACATTTGTTTTAATCTGAGATGCTGCTGCTGCTGCTGCTGTAGTGAAGCTGAATGTCAGATGAGATAAGATAAAACTCTATTGATCCCCTTTGGGATAAATTCACATTGACACAGCAGTATGGTGGAAAAACGTAGCAGCGTAAAAGAAGAATCAACAATAAATAAGACAAAATAGGATCAAATAAAATACTATAAACAGTAAACTGGATTTTTGTGCAATTTAATCTACAATATATAAAGGTGCAATATGCAGAAATTCCTGAGATTATATACAGAATATACCATCATATAGACAAAAAATAAATGTGCAATGTGCAGAAAATGTATAATGATACTACTACTACTAATAATAAACTTTATTTCTATAGCACCTTTCAAAACCAAAGTTACACGAGAGAAATTTTGAGATAAGTCACTATAAGTCATGTACTGCACCTTTAATTTTACATATATTTTGACTTTTACGCACAATGTGCAAGCCTACTTAAATAATAATAAAACCCACCAACAATAAACCTGATGCTGATTATTATTATTTTTAATTAAATTTATTTGTTATTAATAATAAGAAGCGCACAACAACAACTGCACCTTTAATTTTAAGTATATTTTTTGACTATGTATGTGCAAACCTACTTAGAAATAAACCTGATACTACCTCATTATTATTTTTATCTGTTATAAATAAGAAGCACATAACAATAATAACACTGGGTTTTATTTTGAAGTCCCGCACCGGAAGACGCCGCAGCTCTTGCAGCTTAACAGAAGCTGAAACACTTCATGTTCTAAACTGTGAATAAAAGTGCACATTTCCTACCCTCCCTCACACAATACCGACTTTACCGACTAATCCCCAAAAACCTCGACGTGTTGCGTGAACTACCATCATCTTAACCTCATCTTAAAACACTAATAAAACCCTCTGCACATTACATTTTCTCTCCTCTCTGAGCCTGTGTGTCTGCAGATAAAAGGCTGCTGGAGGAAAGAAAAAAAAGAAGCCTAATTCAAAAGCTTAAAAGTGACAGAAAACCTCGGATAAAAAGCATGCACACACTTAACTGCTTCCTAAATTATGCTTGGATACATTTCCCTGCTTCAAAATGCATCAAAGAGGCGCAATAAACTTAAATTTAAGTAAACAAGAAGGTTAGAAAACCACACAATAACACACAAGTGGCTAATGTAGCTGCTAACCCCTGCTAGCTCCTCTCCTCCTCTCTCCTCCTCCTCCTCTCTTTGTTTTTTCCTGGCCTTACCTGAGGTCGTGTCCTGCAGATATCTCTCCAGCTGCGGGAAGGTGAGCTCCGGTAAGTCCAACAAGGCGCCGTATCTCTCCAGAAAGGAGCATATCACGGCGTAATTTGGACACAAACCTGGAGGAGAACTCGCTGTTGCCGCCGGAGCAGCCATCTTTTTTTCTTTTTTTTTTTCCCCAACACCAGCGTCAAGGCAGCAGGAGTTAGTGTATATATATCACTTCCGGTGTTTAACAAGATAAAAGCGCACACACGATGATTACTATTCCGTCTATTTAAAAAATAAAGATTAAAGGATGAGTTCACTTTTTTTCTTCGTCTCTTTTTAATCTTTATTTACTACAACAGTAACATGCTGCTCTAACACTGATGCTTCAGTATTAATAATCTAATGAGTCAGATGGACCAAACCACTACTTTTGCTGTAATACTGCATACTACATCACTCATAATACTGCAGTACTTTTACTGTAATACTGCCTACTACATCGCTCATAATACTGCAGTACTTTTACTGTAATACTGCATACTACATCGCTCATAATACTGCAGTACTTTTACTGTAATACTGCATACTACATCGCTCATAATACTGCAGTACTTTTACTGTAATACTGCATACTACATCGCTCATAATACTGCAGTACTTTTACTAACTTAACACTAAATTGTGTTTTATATTGCCATTTTCAATTTCAACAACTTATTAAAAACTCTTAATTATTTGGTTTGCTTGGCTTTTATGTAGTGTCTTATAATTTTGTTTTTTATGGTTCTTAATGTTTTTTTTATGATTTAATTTTAACTTGTCTCTAACTTGTATTTTCTTTTATTTCAACAGTTTTCTTACCATTTACGTATCTACTAATCAATTAATTATCAAATAATTAAGGTTTTAAAGCTTTTTTTTCTCACTTCCTTTACCACCCTGCGTGTTTGTCAATCGCTTGTATGAAAGGTGCTGTATAAATCAAGTTTTACTGATAGTGATTGATAACATTAAAAAGATAAAGAAAAACCCAAAAACCTACATTCCCCCCTAAAAAAATCCATATCAACTAAGTCAATTGATTAAAAAATGATATTAAATGAATTTATCTTCATATACATTTAAAACAAATAACTACATAACTTATATAAACATGTATATTTAACTGGTAAATTGAACAAAAGGAAGAAGCTAAAGCACAGAAGATAAAATAAACATCATCTTTACCTCTTTTTAAATGTATTTTTGGGTGATCTTTCTGTTCTGTGTCTGTTTTATTTGTGTGTTTAATGTCACTTTAACTATTGTAGTGCAGAAAAAGAAAAGATGAAGTTTGTTTCATTTAAGCTATCTTTATTTCACATTTATTTGTACACAATAAATACAGTTAAACATCCACTGGTGTGTAAATATGACGCTCGGCAGATTCTGCAGAGCCGACGCTGTAAAACGAAGGGCAGCTTGTTGTTTGTCACTGAATTTCAGATTCAGACTTAAATCAGGACCAGCAGCCAGTTAACAACAATTTCTCTATCGGGGGGGGGGGGGGGGGGGGGGGGGGGGGAGGTTTGACAACTCTCTCTCTCTATTCTCTCTTCTTTTTTTTATCATTATCATCAACACAACAGGGTAAAACGCAAACTTCAAAAATAAGTTTGATGTCATTCAGATCTCAAGGAGATCAACGAGAACACAGCAACGTGGCTGACAGATATCTCTTTTCCTATGATCCAATTGAACTAGAGTTTAATAGGTTTATTTTTTAATATATCCTAATGCTACAAAAACAACACAAATATAAGCTGTGCTATTATTTGTACAGATATCCATCTCCAAGCTCTTTGTAAACTATTGATATTTCTCAACAAAAAAAAAGATCAGATGCTCATATCTCAAAAAAGACACTACAATGGCTATTTAAGGCTAAATAACGCAAGAGTTGATAAAAAGAAATGTATTTATACCATTATAGCTGGTAAACGAGAAAATATTAAACAAAACGAACGTAGCATCCACGACAATTCAATACTGAAAAGGAATAAGAAGACGTCAAAAAGTGCTTCACTATGACAGTATAGGTTTTTTTTCTTTTTCTTTTTAAACTGGACAGCTAGCAGCTCAGGATGGTTTCCTCCTTAAATTATGAAAAAAGGCATGTTTTTTAAAAAAAACACTGCACATTACCTCAGTGTAAACTGTCACCAAACTGCACCAACTTTCTCCTCCGACACAAAACCCGCGGCCGCGCTCACCGGCAAAACCTCTTACAGGCTACGTTAGTGTCATAATAACATTTCTATATCTTTATTTTACAACACAAGAGAAAAAAAAAAGTTAAACTATGTACGTATGTACTATATTTCCTCCCTTTAAATAACAGGTTCGCAATTTTTTTTCCAAGTGAGTCTTAAAAACTAGCAGTCAGATGTCCAATATGAAGCCTGAAAGAGGTTTTCTCTTGGTGTAATCGTTCCTCCTGTTCATACCGACTATTAAAAGAGCTTAAAAATGTGCTTTTAATGTGAAATCATGCAGGACAAAATCAAAACAATCAAAATAAAAGTAAATAAAGAAGTAGTAGCAGTCATATCAAGAGGATATCTGACACATTTACAGTCTTTTAAGCATCAAATTCCCTCTTTGTGTTTGTCAGTAGGAACAGGAGGAATAATTACAAGCAAGACAAAACATGTTTAAAGATTAATTTCAGCTCCTGATTGTTGTTTTAGGACACACTTGAAAAAATTGTGAACCTACCCTTTAATGTCCAGATATTTCTTTACATTTTGGTGCAAAGAAAACTAACATAAGAAACAGGGGAAGTGTTTTTTTTCTTTCTTTCTTAAAATAATCATTCAAAAGATTAAAAAGATCCATTATTTTTTTGATCAGACAACTTTTCTAGGAGATTCTCCCTACTGACAAAACAATCACTCAACTATAAATTGCCACTTTTCCCTTGTTAATGTAACCACGAAGGGTCACGTCGTGTTCGAGGAGAGGACCAGCCTCGCCTGTGCTGGCGTTTTTTTGTTTAATTTTTGTTTTTTGATCGAGTGTGGAGACAACCAGACTTTTGTTTTCGTGTGTATGTGTTGAAGCTACATATTCACAACATGCTGAGACGTCCTGCCAAGCATTACTTTATGTTGCATAGTAGTAAATCCAATTGTGAAAAGTCTCCACAGCTCAAAATATCAGTTTGTGAAGATATGTGTGAGAGGGAGAGAGAGAGAGAGAGAGAGAGAGAGGGAGAGAGAGAGAGAGAGAGAGAGAGAGAGAGAGAGAGAGAGAGAGAGAGAGAGAGAGAGAGAGAGAGAGAGAGAGAGAGAGAGAGAGAGAGAGAGAGAGATACTCGCAGTAAGTGATACATTGAGGTGTAACTGCTGGATAATATGCTTGAAATCATAATTATAAAACTTAAACTATGAACAGAAGTGCATTAGATTAACTAAAGAAAATAAAACGTGTATCTCATAATAACGAGATAATCAATGAAGCTGAAGGAACTGATGTTAAAGGAATAGTTACACTTTTTTGGGGGAAATTTGCTTTCTTACAGAGTTAGATGCAAATTTAAGAAATGTTACTGAACTAATGGATTACATTCTAAATATTGTATTTAAGTTAATCACGTTTATTCACAAAAAAAAAAAAAACGTACAATTTTACATTTTAAATTCAAAACTGAGCCTTTAAAATAAATGTGATTTTTTCCCCCACTAATTAGCGGGCTAAATATGGTCTTTATGCTACGCTTAGGCAGATATCTCCTGGCTCTAGCTCTGTATTACATGATAATTACATAATTATCTGCATGAAAGCAAATTAGAATTTCTTTGAAAAAACGAGCCGACGTACGTTAGACGTAAAATTTGATGTTTTAAATTAAAAACTGAGCCTTTAAAATAAACATGATAATACTTATTTTTTTAAAAACTTAAAATTTAGTCTTTATACTAAGCAAATGTAATTATCTCCTGGCTTTAAACTCTGTATTACATGATCATGGGGCATCAATCTTATAATTATCTGCAAGAAAGCTAATTAGATGTCAAACTATTCCTGTGCAAATGTGTCAAAATCAAGTCATCATTATTTATCAATGATGTGATGTGTTACTTTGTTCTATCTTGTTATGAGATTATCTTCCAGTTATCACCGTATCAATTACTGTGAGCGACAGAGAGCAGAAAACAGTGAAAAATAATATCAGGATTGATATTTGAAGTAGCTAATAGTAAATATTCTGTTAGCATTCAATATATCTTTCTTTTTTTTCCTTTTTTTCTTGAAAACCAGAAATTATTCATGTCCAGTTAGAAGAGGTGGACAATATGGACTGGAAAATATATAATTTTTTATAAAAAATTACAATATTGGCCCTATTTATCGCTCTAATTCAAATAGGAGACACTTGGGTAAAGTCGTATGAAACGTGACAAAACTTAAACATGTATAGTTAAGAGAAAGGCACGATATTCCTCCACAGCACACTAACCCGACGGAGGAGTCGTGTGTAAAGACTTAGAGGACAAAGTGTGGAACCTCTCCGCGGCCTCCAGGCGTCTTCAGGAGGGTTTTAAGTTTCCTCTGGTTTCCTTTGGGAGTGTTTTTAAGAGGCACAGAGGGTTCGAGGAGTCCCAGCTGGGTTTTTTTTTAAAACAGAGCTGTCATCACCGCCGGTCACCACCAGGGTGCCGAGCTTCACACCAGCGTGATCTCCACCTCCTCCCTCCGCTTCACCTGCCCCCGAGGATGCTGCTTCGGGGGTGGAGGAGCAGCACGAACCTGGAAACATTAAAATAAATAAATCAGCGGGTAAATTATGATGCAACTAAAAGAAGCCTACTGAGTTAAAACCTAACTCAAATGTGCAATAATGGGATAACTTGTGCAATACTACTTTCAAGCTGCTTTTAAATGCTTTTTTATATATATTTTTGGTTTGGGATGATTGTGCACATGTGTGTGATAGCTCAAATCAGTATCATGATATTTGTGATATATGTTACAATATAATATTTAAGTAGGTAAAATGTGTGTTTACTGACCGGTCGAATGGTGCCAGATCCACTTTCTGGGTATTTGGGAGGTTGAGGGGAGCCTTGGACCGGACCTGAAGTGAGTAGTAGACACAGATTAACATCTAATTACTTTTCCCTTCTTTAAATGATTAATTACAGCTATCATATTTAAACGGACTACTTTAATGGATTCTTACTCTGAAAGGGGCTTTTGTGGGGCGCTGGCGGCGGCCTGTGATGTCCGTTGTGATAGGAGGGTGGTCGGCCAATGGGAGAAGCAGTGGCGCTGCATGGACTCGGCTGAGGAGACGACATGGTGGGCGTCTGGAGAGGACTGCTGTGGAGCGGCCCCGGCTGGAAGGGGCTACGAGGGGATCGGTCACATTGGGCCAAACTGGAGGGAGAAGCCTTTTAAAACAGAAAAAGAAGAGATATGAATTTACACACTGAAAATATCAAAGTTTAGACATAATAATTTAGCTAACTAGATTTAAAATATCACACAAATGTCACAAAAACATTAATTTGTGCTATAAAAGCAAAAGAAACCACACATTAAACCTGCACTGCAGAACTTTTGTCTCCCCCTTCTGGCAGTGACAGTAATTACAAAAACACTGTCAACACTTTTTTTTAACATCATAGCCTACTCTGTTGCTATGGTTACGGCTGTAAAAAAAGGTTGATAAATTATTATGAGTGTCACAAAACCCCCTAAATAAATTGTTTCAACTATCTATATGATTTCTATATCATTTAATCTAGAAGAGATGCACGATTAACCTTTACATACTGTTCATATTCTGACTCATAATTAGTCTCTACATCAATTCATATTCATAAATCCCCCATTAGTCATTAATACATGTTTGATTAATCAACATGCTTTGAATTTTGTGCATTTGCATATACAAAATGTGTATCAGCTGCACAAAATTGAAAAAAAAAAGATGCATTTTATTTCCATTTTTGTACATAAGAAAAAGTCCAGCTAAAAGAAATGTGTATGGGTTTTTTAAAACACTGAAATGTAAAAATGGGTCAAATTTGACCCTGAACAGTATGTAAGGTTTAAATTCTTTAATCCCTATACAAGTTAGCAGAGCTCAGCGATCAGCAGTCTCTGGTGTGTCAGTACATCCAGCCAGCGTAGGATAGTCACCACAGAGAGATTTTGGTGGTGATGAGCATAATTAACATTGTGTGAACTTGTTTGGCGAGTGCTTGAATGTAACAGATGTTCATTTATATGTAAAAGTGAATCAGTTTCTCTGATGCTTTATAGAGTTGAAAGTTTTCCTTTGAGTCCTTAGCACTGATACAATAATTATAGTAGGTGACTTTAACATTCATGTGGATGTTGAGAATGATAGCCTTAACACTGCATTTATTGCATTATTAGATTCAATTGGCTTCTCTCAAAATGTGAATGAGCCAACTCACTGTTACAACCACACCCTCGACCTTGTTCTGACATATGGTATTGAAGTTGAACATTTAATAGTTTTCCCTCATAATCCTTCTTTATCAGACCACTACTTAATAACATTTGAATTTTTATTACTGGACTATACACCATTGGACAGACATGTTCTTACTAGATGTCTGTCTGATGGTGCTGTCACTAAATTTAAAGAAAAAATTCCATCAATGTTGAGCTCAATGCCATGTATCAATACAACAGAGATGACTTATTCTGATTTCAGTCCCCCCCAGATTGACTGTATTGTTGATAGCGCCGCAGACTTACTGAGAACAACTCTGGACTCCATCGCTCCTTTAAAAAAGAAGGTAATTAAACAACAGAAAACAGCTCCTTGGTATAATTCCCAAACTCGACAATTAAAACAAATTTTACGAAAACTAGAAAGAATATGGCGCTCCACTAAATCAGAAGAATCTCACCTAACCTGGCAAGACAGTCTTAAAACATATAAGAAGGCCCTCCGTAACACCAGAGCTGCCTACTATTCATCACTAATAGAGGAGAATAAAAATAGTCCAAGGTTTCTTTTCAGTACTTTGGCTAAACTGACAAACAGTCATAACACTACTGATCCATGTATTCCTTTAACTCTCAGTAGTGATGACTTCATGAGTTTCTTTAATGATAAAATCTTAACTATTAGGGACACAATTAATCACCTCCTGCCCTCAATACACACTGATTCATCCTCTAACATAGGAAACTCAGAAACTGCTGTTAAACCTGATATTTATCTAGACTGTTTCTCTCCAGTCGACCTTATAGAACTAACCTCAATGATCACTTCCTCCAAACCATCAACCTGTCTCTTAGACCCGATTCCAACTAGGCTGCTTAAGGAAGTCTTTCCCTCTGTTAGCACTTCCTTATTAGATATGATCAATCTGTCTTTAGTGACAGGATATGTACCACAGTCTTTTAAAGTAGCTGTCATTAAACCACTTCTTAAGAAGCCAACTCTTGATTCAGAGGTTTTAGCCAACTATAGGCCCATATCTAACCTCCCCTTTCTCTCTAAGATCCTCGAGAAAGCAGTTGCTAATCAGCTGTGTAACTTTCTAAATAATAACAGCTTATTTGAGGATTTTCAGTCTGGATTTAGAGCTCATCATAGTACAGAAACTGCACTGGTAAAAGTTACAAATGACCTCTTAACTTCATCAGATAATGGACTTCTCTCTGTCCTCGTCCTGTTAGATCTTAGTGCTGCCTTCGACACTATTGATCATCAAATCCTGTTAAAGAGACTTGAACATTTAATTGGTATTAAAGGAACAGCATTAAATTGGTTTAAATCCTATCTGTCAGATAGATTTCAGTTTGTAAATGTTAATGATAAATCCTCCATGCAAACAAAAGTTAAACACGGTGTTCCTCAGGGTTCAGTGCTTGGACCAATACTATTCTCCTTATATATGCTTCCTTTAGGAAACATTATTCGGAAACACTCAATAAATTGTCATTGTTATGCAGATGACACTCAATTATATCTATCAATAAAGCCTAATGAAATCAACCAGTTAACTAAACTACAAACGTGCATCAAGGACATAAAGGCCTGGATGACCTGTAACTTCCTGCTGTTAAACTCAGAAAAAACTAAAGTTATTGTGCTTGGCCCTAAACACCTCAGAAATACATTATCCAATGATATAACTCTTCTGGATGGCATTACTTTGGCCTCCAGTACTACTGTAAGGAACCTAGGAGTTATATTTGACCAGGATCTGTCCTTTAATTCCCACATAAAAGAAATTTCAAGGTCTGCCTATTTTCATCTGCGTAACATTTCAAAAATCAGACATATTCTGTCTCAAAATGATGCTGAAAAACTAATCCATGCATTTGTTACTTCAAGGCTGGATTATTGTAATTCATTATTATCAGGCTGTCCTAATAAATCTCTAAAGACTCTCCAACTGGTCCAGAATGCAGCTGCACGCGTTCTGACAAAAACTAGAAAGAGAGATCACATTACTCCTATTTTAGCTTCACTGCACTGGCTTCCCGCAAAATCAAGAATAGAATTTAAAATCCTTCTCCTCACTTTTAAAGCTCTTAATGGTCAGGCTCCATCATACCTTAAAGAGCTTATAGTACCTTATGTACCTACCAGAACACTGCGCTCCCAGAACGCAGGCCTACTTGTGGTACCTAGTATCTCTAAAAGTAGAATGGGAGGCAGAGCCTTCAGTTATCAGGCTCCTCTCCTATGGAACCATCTCCCAGATTCGGTCCGGAGGGCAGACACCCTCTCTACTTTTAAGAGTAGGCTTAAAATTTTCCTTTTTGATAGAGCTTATAGTTAGCCAGCTCCTAGTTTATGCTGCTATAGGCTTAGACTGCCGGGGGACTCCTACCTCCATGATGCACTGAGCTCCTCTCTCCTCCTCTCTCTCTCTCTATCCATCCATCTATATCCATTAACATTCATGTACTATTAATGCATTCAATAACCTACACTTCTTCCCCGGAGTTGTCTGTGCTTTCTCGTCTCACAGGTAATCTGGGCCTGTAGACGTCCGGATTACAGATTCCAGTCCCGGACCTTCTAGCTTCAATGTTTATTTTCTATGTGCTTCTCTCTCTCTCCTATTCTTGCTCTCTCTCCCCTCTACCCCAACCGGTCGAGGCAGATGGCCGCCCACTTTGAGCCTGGTTCTGCCTGAGGTTTCTTCCTGTTAAAAGGGAGTTTTTTCTTGCCATTGTCGCTAAGTGCTTGCTCATGTGGGAATGTTGGGTCTCTTTAAAACCTGAAGAGTTCGGTTTAGAACCTGCTCTATGTGTAAAGTGCCTTGAGATAACTTTGTTGTGATTTGGCGCTATCCAAATAAAGATTGATTGATATTAAAATGATCAACCTAACTTTTCCCCTAAAAATGTCTCACCATAAATTAAGTTTGATTTTAAAACTGCTGATAATTAACCATAAAATAGCATTCATTGTAATTCTTCATGGTATTTTTTCACTTTTTTTATTACATTACATGGTAAAATATCTTAAGAATCCTGGTTGATGATGTTGGATGTGGAGTAAATGTCTCAACACAGTCAACAATGAACTAAAGTGAACCTTGACTGATGATTCAAAGAGTACTATACTGTGATCCTCACCTGTGCACTTCCATCTTTTTGTCCATCTCCGTTCTCGCTGGCCCCGGTGAGATCCTCCACCAGCACAGCAGGGAAAACTCCAACGACGCCGTTAAACTCGCCCTCCCAGAAACCATCGTCCTCGTGGGTCTCTCTGCTCAAGATGCGGATAATGGCCCCTTCCGGAAAGGACAGCTCGTCGCCCGTCTGTCCTGCGTAGTCGTACAGGGCCTTTGCAAAGGACACTGCAACAGGAAAATAAAAGAGAAGGATGAGATTTGACAGGCACAATCGGGTATCTGTGCTCACAATCCTAAAAATATCCCTCACCACTGGAGTCTCCGTTGACAGAGCCGGTTGGTAGTTCAGTTTCAGGTTCAGTGGAGTTGCTGGAGGAATGGGATCGGGCATCCAGCGCAGCGAGAGACTGCAGCATACTCAGCAGGCTGTTGGAGGAAGGCAGCTGCAAATATTTCTCTGGGACGTAGCCGACCTGTCCGCTGCGGTTTCTGGCCTAAAAGTGCAAGAAAAATCAACACTGATGATAACAGCAAACATATTTCAGCTCAGAGGAGTCAAATGAAGATGCAGAAAACTGTAGCAATGAATGGAGACGTACTTTGACCCAGTCCTCCATGTCTCCATCATCAATGACCTCCAGGATTTCCTGCTCCTCTATGGTCAGTTCATCTGGTTGAGAGGCCTGAAAACACAGAAACAGATGAGACAGTTTGTTTGAATGTGTCTTGTGATGCAGTCTGTGTCCAAATGTGTTGGAAATGTTCATGAAAAGAGACTGAAAATCTGAAGTTTTCTTGGTTTACAGGTGTTGAAATGAAAAGAGGTAGGAAATAATCAAATCTAAAGTTAAGATGTACGCAAAAATATCAAATTATATGCAAGAATTTTGTTATTTTATTATTATGACCATTCTATAAGTTGTATTCGATTTTATTAAGTCTTTCTTTTGTTTAAAGCTAGTTTTAGTCTAGCTTATATTAAACTTAACTATTATTTTAACCTAGTTTGTACTCTTTTAATAAATTTTATCTCTTATTCTCTCTAATGATAATGAATGAATGAATAATAATCTATCATGATTAATAATATATTAAGATATGTACAGAGAGCAACAGTCAGAGTGCTGCTGGTACCTTGTAGGAGTAGAGTACTTTGCAGGTGAGAGGATAGTTTTTTAAGGTGCTGGAGGGGCTGGAGCTGCTGTCGTCCAAAACTTCACCACTGTCTTCCATCTCCTCCTCATCCTCTCGATCCAAGTCTGCCGTTCCCTGCAGAAACAGGAAAATAACTTTGTGTGTCACAGTTGGAGGTGGAAATCGCACAAAAATATCCAACTCAAGCAGAACTTTACATTATTATGACCATTCTGGTGTTTAACATTTTATGAATGCTGCTTACATTGCAGGAAAGAACAATACAGTCAAAGAACACTTGCATGCATTTATTGATTTATGTTTTGTGGATCTTACGGAGAGTGAAGGATCATGGGTATTGAGGTTGTTCCAGCGCTCGTTCTCCAGCTCCTCCATCACCTGGTTCATGGCGCTCTTCAGCCACGTTTCAACAGCGACGCCAGCCTGCCTCAGCAAGTCCAGACGAGCCTCCGCTTTCACTTTGACTGTCTGCAAGTGTATAAAATAAGATTTATTTTTTTAAACAAGTATAAAGACGCGCTGAAAGCTTTTGCATGACCTGATGCAAAACGTTTGTTAACCATGGTAACTTTCAGAGATGTCTCAGATCCTGACAAACATATTACCTTTTGTTACCAGCTTGTATAAATATATGCTTTTTTATACAGATCGCTTCTTCTCTGAAATGCACCACAGTCCGTTTGTGTTAGTTTGCATCCGTTGTTTAGTTTGCATCAGAGTCTGGATGACAGCTAAACAAAAAACAACTACACACAAACACAAGTTTGTTTGAATCAAACTAAACAGGCTGAGTGTGAAAGGATCCTTTAAAAAAACTTCAATTCTAACAAACATAAACATAAACAGAAGTTTAGTTTTATTATTGCAAGAATGAAAAAGACTCTGAAACAGACGTCAGCCCATAATGAGATGCTGACTCTCAAATGAAACTTAGGATTTTTTTTTCTTTTTTTGATGACCCAAAGAGGGACTCTGGCTCTAAAAATACTGTAACATTGAAAAATATCTACTTGATTTTATTTTGACGGCTGAAGCTTCATATTAGCTTCAGATAAATACATTACAAACAAAAGACATTTTAAATACATCTTTACACAAAAGACATTTTATATTGCATTAACTAGTATAAAACTAAAAGCTGGAGTCCTGCACACAGTTTGCAGACAGGTTGTCACTTCTTTACCACGATTAGAGGAGGTAACATATACTATTTTTACTGATATCACATATTTACTGATGTTTGCCGTTGTTAATTTTTGTTGATATTATGTCTGTTTTCCTGTTTAGCTGCAGTGAAATGATAGTAATGAAAAGAGCAACTCTGGCACTAGAAAGACTGTGATTTAAGTTTTTGGATTGATTTGACTAATTCACGTGACTAAAGTGGACGTATTAGCTTGATAAAAAACAACTCCCACAGAAGGAGGACTGTGCAGAAATTATTTTGTCCCCCCCATCACTTACATTGTAAGTACATTATGAAAGGATATCTTCTAATGGTCAGTATAAACTTGCTTGGGCACATGATTGTTGTTTCAAAAAAACACTTGGAGAAACTGTGAACCTCTCCTTTAAAACACCTAAACGGTGTCATTTCAGATTTTTAACCAGTAGGTGGAGTGCTGGAGCCACTTTAAAGTAAGAGAGAACTGACTGAAAGAAAAAAAAAAAGACACATCCACTTCTTATTACACACACACACACACACACACGTTACCTCTGCCCTCCGGAGACTCTGCCTGGCCACTTCCATCTTGGTCTCCAGGTCCGTGTTGTTCTGCTCCGAGGTCTCCTGAGTCCCGTATTCCTCCAGGGCCTAAAAAACCCCAAATTACACAACATGAAAAACAACAACAACAAAAAAACACTTTGTCCATAAACTAACAACAACAGCTATCATCAAATCCAAATATTTATTTTTTTTAAAAACAACAACCAATACACACACACACACACACACACACACACACACACACACACACACACACACACACACACACACACACACACACACACACACACACACACACACACACACACACACACACACACACACACACACACACACACACACACACACACACACACACACACACACAGGATGGAAACAGTTGAACAACGAAAAAAGACATTAATTCAAGACATTTGAGTGACGTCGCAGAGAGCTTGAGTCATTTCCTGGTTTCTGGAAACACACTGTTTGATCCTAGCGTACTGGAAATAACATCACTGCTGGGGTTGGCAGTGATTTGTCTTCAGTACTTCAGGTTCTCACATATAAATCAGAAGCAGGGGGGGTTTCTCATGTGAGCTGATGATGCTGCTGCTGCTGCTGATCAACTCTTGTCCTGTACTGTATTGCTTCATCATGCTTTCCTTCACATGTGTACTTTGAAATATTTTAATGATTTCCAGGTTTTAATATTATTTAAAAGTGTAGCAGATGTGCACATCCAGTAAATTTAAAACAGGTGCTGGACCACAGAAACAATGTACAGAAAGAAAGGAGATTATTAATGGTGGATGTCTCAATAAACGGCATCTAAGTGTGTGTTACAGTGTGTTTTTCTTTGTTATAGGTTTATCATTATCAGATTCAATCAGTGTCCAATTTAGGAAACATTAACTGTGATGGTTGAAACATGACTGTCTGTTTTTCTTATTCTGTTCCTGATGTGTTTTGTTTTATGGCGTGTTTAATAAATGATAAGCCGATTTATGGCCTCTCAACAACCTTGTAAAGTCAAGCAGGTTATTTGAAACTTTTTACTGCTTTTTTAACACCGTGCAGACTTTTAAACACCTGCAGTTTATGATGAGGGAACAAAAACGTCACATTTTTGGGCCACGTCCACACTTAGACAGTTTTGAGAATAATTTACATGTTAAACGAATTAGACTAGTTTAGGTTATAAATACTGCCAGTTAACCGAGGCTGCACTGCTGAATGAGACCCGTCCATCAAAATACTATTTTACACCTACGCAGGGGTCTGATAGGATAATATGGATAACACTTGTACTTTGTAATTTGGCTAGGCTGATCAATACAATCATTGATCATAAAGAGGTGGAGGTGACAGAAAAGAGCTGCTACATGGATACCTGACCATCGCTGTTAAAAGGTTTTCACACATTTTCAAAAAGCTTGAGATCTCCTGACGTTGAACGAAGCTTGAGAACCTGGTTCTCATCACGTATTATTTTATAATTTGGTCTTCTCTGGTAGAGAGACATGAGTTGCATTGGTGTCTGTTCCTATAAAGCCGTAAGTGGAGACTAATTACAACAGAGTTTGGACTGAACTTTGGAGTTTGGCAGATCTGCTTTTGGCTTTTGTGCCCCCGACTCAAGTAAATACCCTGCAGGATCCACAAAAACTAGATACTCTTAGAATCCATGGGTCAGTTTAGGACCCTGGTGACCAAACAGGTTACCACAAAATGATGTCATTGTTTTAAAATGATTATTATTATTTTTCTAAATTGTTCTTAAATTGTTTAATTAAATTGTAATTATTACAATACTATGATTTTTTAAGATTGTGATCATTTGATGACACTATAAATGAGTTTAATTTCTCAGTATACTCTCGAGTTTAAACAAAGCTTGAGTGAATGCCAATTATAATTGTTTAATGTGCAAAATGTCAAAAAAAATCTTGAAAAAAAGCCCATAAAACTTTCTCAAAGAGCCAAAAATCGTCTTCAAAATGCTTTTTTTCTCTGACTAACAGTCAAACACAAGAAGATATTCAGCTCACTATCGTGTAAAAACAGAGAAAAGCAGCAAATCACAGTGGAAGTGGGGATAACTTGTGAATATCTGACATCTTAGCTTGAGAAATTACTGATTTGGAAGTAATTTATACTCTTGGCGCCTGATTATTTTGACTATAGATCGTTTCAGCTGAAGTATAATCAGCTCTGAAAACTGTCTCTGGAGTTAAACGCATTCCCCTGATGGGCCTACGGTCCTATTTTACTCCTATAGAATGTGGTTAGAAGTGAGGATTTCGTGACTATAGTGGTCTACATTACATGATCACTGTGTGTGTGTGTGTGTGTGTGTGTGTGATATGGTGTCAATATCTTCCTCCTACAAGCCGCAGGCAACATTATCTCTCCCTCAGTTCGCTCTGGTTCTCACCCTCTGAGTGTGGATGACGCTTTTGTACTCTCGGGCTACGCGGCTCGCCCATTTCCTCGCCTCCTTATCCAGGCTGTGCTCTTCGGCCGTCCCACTCTCTTTCTGCAGCTGCATCACCTAAAAAAAACACACACAAAAGAGAGGCACAGTCAGTGTAAAAGAAAGAAACAGAGAGAGACAAACAGAGCAAGATCAAATATTTAAACAGGATAAGAGAGATGCTGTTTATCAGACTGCTACTACATGAGAGTTTACATTAACCTTTCTTTGACATTTTAAAACAATGAAAACATTTTATGACTTTTCCTAAAGTGGCCCAGAATGAACAAAAATTAAATATTTCTAAAATTATGTATTTTTTGTGCAGCTGGGTCAGCGCTGATTGCTGGTTTTCATGGTTATAATGAAACCTACCCTTCACATTTTTGTTTCATCCTTCACTTTCATTTAATTACTTAATAGAAATACTTATGGCTTTCAACATGAGGTCATAATGAAGTGTGATTGTGAATGGTAAGATATCTATGGATGGGAAATACTTCGACTAATTATAAAGGGAATACAGTGAAGGGTCAGAATGTGAACAGTATGTAAGGGTTAAAGTTTAATCATGATTAATTTCATGTAAGACATCTTCTCATATCTGTTTTTGAAGGCAAGATATGAGAAACACATTTCAGAGCTATAAAATATACTAATAAAAAATAAAGAATAAATACTTTGTCAATGAGGTTTCTCTAGACAAAGAGGTTACTTTTGTCTCAATAATACATCTCAGATAGAAACACAACTAATCCTCTGTGAGAAGGGTGTCTTCAAAAACATAAAATCTTGCTTACTTCTCCTTTAGTTACGCTATGACCCACTGAACAACTTTAATAAGGCTATTGTGGGTTTCCCAAATTTGAGTTAGAGAACCACCACTGTAGGGTGATGATGTTTACCATTTCTGTTATTTCAATGTGGAAACTTCCTTTTTACACATTACACACCACCCCAGTTAAAATAAAGTGACACAGAGCATTTGTCTGTTCATTCAAGTAAATTCTGCCTGCATCATTTAGTAGGTAAGCACTGCACATCATCATCCTAACAAAAAACACATTAGAAATACATTCATCTTACATTTAAGAACCCAAAGTCCCATAATGAAAAGAAAACTGGCTCTCAGTTATGTAAGAAAGAGGAAGAAAAAAAACTGTTTACTCTGAGAAACATGAAGAGAAAACAGCTTCACAGCTTCTCAGTCCATTAAAGCACGTTGGTGGGTCAAAAGAAACCTCACATCTCCAACATTTCAGGATTTAAGGGTGAAACAGGCTTAACCTATGATGAGTACCTTAAATGTTTGGTGAATTAAACATGGTTTAAATGCATTTTTAAAAAGCTTTTATAGATGACTTTTCTTGGTAAAAAGAGACGTATCATGCACATTTTGAGGTCTGTATTTTTATTCTGGGGCTTCACTCAAATATCTTTGCATAATTCACAGTTTAAAAAGACCCCTTATTAATCTTATACTGGCTCTTTATGCAGCCACTCAGTTCGGCCTCTGTCTGAAACAGGCTGTTTTAGTTCCCGTCTCTTTAAGGCCCCCACCCTCGCCCCTCCTGATGAGCCCACTCTGCTCTGATTGGCCTCTTTGGAGACCATGTTAACCTCTGGCTCATAGTCCTGCTCAAAAATGACCCAAAATTGATATAGTATATCTCTGCAACTACAAGGTCTATATGAATAATCTTGGTAATCATAAAGGTAACACGTGAGATATCTGTAGAGGTGAAAGCATCAGCATATATGTTACTAGGTCAGAGTAAATTAAGATTGAACACATTATAAATGAAAGATTTCATTTCTGCCTGACAAAAATGTACATTTTTATAGTGAATAACACCTTCTGAATTATGCTGCTGTAGCCAAAAACCTCTAGAAAAACTATAGCATTTGAACATTATCTGATTTTTTCCTGTTTTTTTTCCTGAACTTCCCCAATGTTGTGCCTGAACATGTTACATTTTTATTATAAAGCCTATCATACACCTTTTCTGGCATGCATTGGTTCAAATTGTTCTTTGTTTTTGTTCCTTTTCTTTATGTTGTCCTCTGTCTACACTTGTTCTGTCTTATTATGAGCTTGTCAATCAACTGTGAAGCACTTTAAAACTACATTAACCTGCATGAAAGGCACTACATAAGTTAAGTTTGATTGATTTATTGATTGAATCTGATCTGAAATGCACAAACTGATAATATAAAACAAACCTTAGAGAAAACAAAGCAATGAAAACTGAGGAACAGATGGACGTTTGCAGACATGTGCAAACAATCTGACATAATCAGGACAAGGATGATATTAAATAATAGCTTTAAAAAAGGGAGAGGTTACGGCATGGATAGGCGACAATTCAATGTTGTTTGTTGACTTTAGGCGATGTGTGTTGCCATCTTGGCTGTACTGTTGGCCGAGTAAAAACTTTAACAGACCGATGCCTTAGTGTGGAGTTTTTTCTGCACTCTACCCTGTATACTTATTGTTTTATATGTGCTCATATTTGTTGAACTTTGCAGAGTCAAAGATAGATTTTCCCCGTGGGGACAATAATGTATATATCTATCTCTCTATCTATTTTTGACTTGCAGGGAACATGTTTTATATTTAGCACTGGTCAGAACACACCTTCCCACTCACTTGAAAAAGAACATATGTCCAAATTTTTGACTGTGACTGTGTGTTCACCTCAAGTTTTGGACATTTGACAACGTTTAACACGTCATAACAGTCTAAAAATAGCAGAAAATAACAAAAAAAGCTTATATTATGTTCCCTTTTATAGATTATAACAAATACCTATAATGTGAGTTAAGAGGTTTCCACATGACATCAGTAGCGTGTGTGTGTGTGTGTGTGTGTGTGTGTGTGTGTGTGTGTGTGTGTGTGTGTGTGTGTGTAGATGCTGGGGTGGGGAAGGTCAGTGCACTCAGATGAGGCCCACTCACAATGCCTCCTTTTCACAGATGGGCCCGTTCACAGGGCCCGGCCTACCTCCTGCCCCTCCCTCCCTCCCAGTTCAGCTCTATTCCTTACCGGATCCCTCTGTCTGGTGCAAGTGGCATGGAGGAGAGGGCGGAGGGTGGAGGGTAGAGGGAGGGGAAGGCTCTCCACCATTAATGTTTTCTTTAGGAACAGGCTGCTGCTTGTTTGACGTCCAATAAAAACAACGCAAGCGTTTGCAGTTTGAACAAATTGTCCAGTGTTGTCCGGCGGAGCGGAGGGCCAACGCAAAGGAGGAGAGGACCGGCAGAGTCGGCTAACTGACTAGTTAAAGATAGGAAAGAAGAGTGTGTGTGTGTGTGTGTGTGTGTGTGTGTGTGTGTGTGTGTGTGTGTGTGTGTGTGTGTGTGTGTGTGTGTGTGTGTGTGTGTGTGTGTGTGTGTGTGTGTGTGTCTGTGTGTGTGTGTGTGACATGGACTTCAATGCACTACATCCACGTACAGTAGCCATCAGTAAACCACTGACAGATCTGCAGACAAGCGGTGACCAGAAGGCTCGTAATTAAATATTTTTGGACTCAAGTTGACATTTATTTACGTTGCATAAGTTAGTAAACAGGAATAAAACTAAATATTTAGTCCTGCTTACGGTTAGAGGTGGTAACATACCATATTTATTAGGGATGCACCGAAATGAAAATTCTTGGCCGAAACCGAAAACCGAAAATGAGGAAACCAACACTTGGTGGAGGGTTGCGATCGGTATCGGTCTAATAAGCAGCAACACAGTGCTATAAGCACGCTTTACTCTCACACGCGCTGCATTTATAGTCACACAAACACACACACCTTCTACTGTGCTGTGCGCTTCTCCGTCTCTAAGCGGGTTCTCCGCATCCATCGCGGCCCGGATCATTTCTCGTGCGTGCTGCTTTAATCCCACATCCAGGTAATGATCTTTATAACGTGGATCAAGTACAGTCGCGATGAAGTGCAGAGGATCCAAATAGATCTCAGTGAAACGTGTGCTCACAGACTCTAAGAGTGTAATTCACTTTAGTGCTGCAATTAAAGGAATCACGTCTGCCACAGATGCATCAGAGGAGCTGATCTCTTTGGTTAGCTGTTTCGGCCGTGTTGTTTCGGTGATAAAAGTATTTCGGCCGAAAACCGAAAATGCGCTTTTGGGCCATTTTCGGTGGCCGAATTTTCGGTGCATCCCTAATATTTATGAATATCATACATTTACTCATAATGTATATTTATTTGTTTGCCGTTTTCTAAAATTGGAGTATAAATCTTATAGCTTGTCTTCTCATAATGCTTGTTTTATGTTGTTTATGTGTATTTTATTTCATTTGATTGTTTTTATTGTATTGCTGTTATTTTTACTCATGTTTTATGTCTTCTAATTCATTTTATTTGTATGTATTTTATGCCTCTTGTGAACTGTTATATCATTTTATTTCTTCTTCTGTACAGCACTTTGGTTCACTGTGGTAGTTTTAAAGTGCTTTACAAATAAAGATGGATTGGATTGAATGTAAAGCACTTTATAAATTGTGTTTTGACACGTGCTATTTAAATAAATCTTGACTTACTTAAATTAAGCTAAATATTTACCACATTTAAGAGCGGAAACACAAAGTACAAATTCCAGTCCAGGAGACACTAAAGGCTTCGTGTGCAGGTGTGCAGAACAGATTGCTTTAAACACGTTGTTCATCATGACTCAGGTGGGATTTGTAGTCGTGCGTAAGCTGTAATAAGATGACCATTTCATACATAAAACATCACTTTTATAGCCTGTGAAGTGTTGCTGCAATAACTGACAAAAACCAGATTTGAGAGACTGAACTTATCCTTTAAGAAGATGTTTTACGTACTGGCAAGAGATGATGAAATACAGGAAAGACCAGTTTACGCAATAGATACATTTATCTGAAGGCTTATCAGCAGCCTGAAACAATCCATCGCAGTTTATTATCCTTTCATAAGCCTGGAAAGTTTTTACAACAGCATCATTCCCCACTCTGTTACAGGCACAAGGTAAACAGCCAAATTACTTTCTATTCATGACGGTGTGAACTAGCATCTGTTTAGTACCACACTGCAGGATGTTGATGGATGATGGCGTATTGTGTCGTGGCCTTTTTGTGTACTTTTTCTTAATTAAAATGGAGCTCTCTGCGTCTGTGGTTCATGAGTCTGAATGAGAGTACTGTACATTACACCTGTCACGATAACTACTTTTTGTTGGACAATACATTGGCTCAGAAATAATCGCGATAAACGATATTATTGTCATTTGAAGATCATTTCATTCCTCTGATATAATGATAATATAATATCATAATAACGCAAAGGGTGGCAGGGTGGGGGTGGGATTGGAGAAATGGCGCTACACTTCTGTAAAAACACAGACTTGATGATGTTAATATTTACATTATTGTACGATAAGTCATTAACGTAATTATTGTGACAGGCATACTGTACGTCTTTATTTTTATTGCTTATTTGAGCAGAGACAATGCACAATAGATATACTGCACCAGAAATAACCATGAGCTAATTTGCATCTGTTGTTCCAGGGCTGGGACACACAGTTCTGAGCATATAATAAAAAAATATATATAACGCATGCCTTAAAACAGGATAAAAATACACAAAATGCATTATAATTCAAATTGACAGTACATCAAATTACATTACCTATTTAAATTTTTAGGTGTAGGCTTCTAGGAGTGTCCTTCTTTCAGACAAACCATCAGCCACCCACAATAATTTAATGTGACAGTTTTGCATGAAGTCATCATTTAGACTCATGTGAACCTGCTTGTTAAATGGTTAAGCACAAAAATACACAGAAGAATCACCCTGTTTCCATTTCTTATGCGCCGTTTCTAATTTACAGTATAGAATTTTATTCAACTGGTTAAAGTCCTTGTGATCTTTTCTGTTCTTTAAAAAGTTGCATAAAATGTGAATTTTCCTAGCGTATCTTTTCAATGCGTTAAAGTTAGAATGGACTAAAATAAATTGCTGATATTGTCTGTAACCCAAGCGGTTGTATTTATTATTTACTCCAGGCCGCCATCTGTTTCCCATATCATTGTTTACAGAGTCATGATGTCAGGAGGTTATTTTTAGCCACACGAGAGCAAGAATTTGGCAACTGGTTTATAAAATGTGCGAGGGTGTTTCGAGGGTGAAAATATTAGTCGTAGAACAGTTGATTAGAAATAGTTTTCGATGAATGTTTTGATACTCTAAGTGTTGTGAATCCAATTTAACATCTTCCTTAAAATGTACAGAGTAATTATGCAGTCAGAGGTGGCAGACGTCGGATTTCTGTGGATGCAGATGTTAATTTACAGTCTATTTTTAAAGCGAGTGTGTTGTTTTGGTGCTTTGTTTGTTGGTGTCTCATACAACATAAAGAATGTAAAACACTGAGCAACTTTGAGCAGACTGGCTGTGATCATTGCCAAATGAATCTACTTCAAAGTTCAAATAAAATCTGGGGACCAAATGAAAGAGAAGAAAAAAAAAAACCCTGATAAGTTGCTCTTAAACAGATGCACTGCTGCTGTGTTGTTCAGTTTACATTAGAATTTTAATCAAACACAGCAATAAAAATGTATTAATGATTTACCGTATCAGAGTCGATGGGCTGGTACAGGAAGTCTGCGGCTTGCTGAAACATCGAGTTCTTCTGTACAAACAGCTGCTGATGAAACTCCTGCCGTACCTGCATATTATGTATTTTAAGAGAGAAGATAAATACATATTAAGGTTTTTCATCAAAATAATATGAATAACTTTATTTGTGTAGCATCTTTCATTAAAGAAATGCAGCTCAAAGTGCTTTACAACAAAATAAATGACAAATTACATACACCAAGTGCTTTTAAAAGGGTCTAAAAAGAGCATAAAGTAATGTAAAAAAAAAAAAAGAAAAAAAAAGAAAGGAAAAAAAAGAAACATTATTGTAATATAAGATGGAAAATATAAATAGTAATAATTTTAAAATAGAAAAATCAGTAGCTAAATAATAGAGTATATAAAAAATTAAAAAATCAAGTAAAATACAACATTTTAAAAGAAGTTACAGTATACATCAGTGTCAGAAAAGCTAATAAAAGGCTAAAGTGAAGAGGTGAGTTTTTAGCTTTATTTTAAAAATCAATGCTTAAACTTTTCACCTTCATACTTTCATAATTACTGTTGAGAAAAAGAAACCGGGGCAATAGTGCAGCTACTTTATCACTGTGAGATGGCACAGAAAAACATTAACATCCTTATCAAGGCTCAGAACGTATCCAGTGATTAAGTGAGATTACGGTGACTGTAATTTAACTTTATTTCGAAAAAATATTGCTAAAGAAACTTGCGATAATTCTGTTATCAGTTTTTTATTTCATGACGTTTTTCCTATTTATGTGGTCTTGAATTTATCATATCACACAGTAACAGACGTTCAGTCGCAGCCACTCGACAGTGACTCTGATATTCTTCTGTTGTGATTATCAGTAAAACTAAAAAGGACTTTCAGTTTGTCCAGATAACGAAGAAGAGATGTTTATAAGAAGTCTGTTAGGAGTGGCAAAGGAGACAAGGGTGATAATATCAATCCAATTAAAATAAAAAATATTATCTTAAACTACTTGCTCCTTTGATATTTAACATCTGAATGCTGTTATTGTTGCTCCCAAAATGTAAAAAAGACCACATAACATTTGCGCCGAAATGTGAAAAAGACCACCTAACACAGCTTAATGAAGTATTAAACATTCACTGGAACTACATGGAGTCAAACCAAGATGAGCAAGATCAATCAATGTTCAATATATTTACTGATTTGTATTTGAGTCCAAGTGAGGAGGAGGAGGAAGAGTTCACTCTCAAGGTGTAGCCTTTTGCCACAAATGAAATGCTTTTGATTACTGATTTCTATGAACTCTGCATTTGTATTTAAGATATATTTTTTCATCTGTCAGCATAAACCCGAAGGAGGTCAGTGATCAAAACTTTATTTAGCGAGTGAAAGAGCGTGCGATTTTTCTCTTTTTCCTCGAACAATAAAAGATCTGCTTTACATGCAATGCTTTCATCATTATACACAAAATACAGGTTATCCAACACAGCTACTGATCGTCTGTACCTGATGCTTCAACAACAGCAGGGATGCTCGGTTAAATGATCAGTTTCAGCACAGACAGAGCAGAGAAGTCTGTTCACTAACTGGTCTGCTGCTGTTCAGCCTGATATCTGCTGACTGCTGCTAGCGAGGCCCAGCAGGTAGGAACAAACTGAGCAAAGCAGACTCTAGAAACTGTTCAATCAAGGCAGAGATGATGTACAGTGGCACATAGTGTAATTAAAGGAGAATTGAGCAAGATTTCCTTTTCCTTCCCTGTTTCCACTGCTTCCCTTTGCTAATGATTTAATTATATTGACACAAAACGCTAATGCGATTCCAGAGAGACGAGACGACCTGAACAAACCAGACTGAAGTGAAGGAGATAGACGGCTCAGGAGTGTGCAACCGAGGAGAGCCGAGGTAACTCAAACCATTCAATTAATTAGCGGTCGGCTTCAGCTCCTTAAACATGCACAAAGATACTGGGTGATACTGATGGATGCAAACATGGATGTGAAGCAGAGGTCGCGTTGACCAAATATTTTCCGTCATTGTCAATCATTGTCAATCTGCCAATGTTGTTTTTCAAAGATTTTATTTTTGGGCCATATCTAGCCTTTATTTGTAAGCAGAGTAGTGGCATAAAGGCTGACAGGAAGCAGGGAGAGAGAGAGGGGAATGACCTGCAGCAAAGGTCTCTCGCTGAATTCTAACCAGGGACGCTGCGATTATGTGGCACGCACTTTAAACACTCGACTACCTAAGCGCTCCTAGGGTGTTGTCGTTTTGACAGATTACACTGACGGTGATCCACTGCAACTTTAAGTTATTTACACCAAAGTCTAGCTGGTGGTGAGTGCACATATTAATTATCTGTTATCTACTCGTGTCTTTAGTCTCATTTGCATGACCTGGTTGTCTAGGTGGCTTTAACCGTCACTACAAACCAATGAATGAATGTCATGGCAGCTGAGTGTCTGAGCCCAATGATTGTGACGGTGTTGACAAACGAGGTAAAAAAAAGAGGGAGTGATGGGGTGGAGGATGCAGACAACAACTGATAATGTGTCTAGAGAGGACTTGATGAATGTTCAAGCTGAGGTGGAGACTAAAATCAGTGAGGTGTCACATGACGGCTCACGCAGTCAGACGTGCAAACATGTTCAATTTTGTGATTTGTGGAGGTAACTAAATCTTACAAAGGATTCCCTTCGGAGCACTGGACAATGTACTCAACACATCTCGTTAAGTGGGTGCTGACAGCGTGTTAAAGGGTGACAAACTGGACACTTTGGAGCAAGCATGTGACCACGACGGGTCATCAAAATGACAGACAATGAGAAAGTCTAGTGCAACCACTGATGTGAAGCACTGGTGGTTCCTGCAGGTTTGGGGACTTACCTCATTTGAGCTGTTCAAGAGGTGGTTGAAGGTGTTGTGGACAGCCTGGCAAGTTTCCAGTTCAGTCTGACACAGTGAGACCAGGTAATCTTTTACCTGCTCGTAGATTCTGCCATCTAAGACCTGCAGACACAGGGCAAAAAACACACATTTTTTTAGAGTTTAGTTTACATTTCTATGTCGCACCTTCCACCTGCCCATTTGAGTGTGTACTGTCTATTCACCTTGATGCAGTCTGTAAGGTCTGTGTCATAATAGCGCTGCTGATGAGCGTTAGCGGCTGCTAGCGTGAGAAGGTAGTCATTTCTGGCATGCGTGGCTTTGGAGTTGCACTCACTCCTCTTGGCTTTCAGCTGAAATGCAAATGTCCACACTGGTGACTGCTGCACCAAAATATCCCAAATTGTGAAGCTCTTTGGTTGGATGTAAAAAACCTCATACCTTTACACTCGCCCTCTGCAGACTGGATCTGGACTGAAAGAGACTTAGCTTGGACCTGAAGGTAAGGAAAGACAAAAAAGACTTTAAGAGTGAACATATCAACAGCACATATTTGTAATATTTAGTGTAGTTGTAGTGTTGCTTATGAAAATCATATTTGTTCTATTTAAATTCACTCAGGTCAGCCAAAAATGGACAAATTCTCTCAAAAAGGTATTTTTATGGTCAACTGAGGGGGAAAAAACCTTGATGGCTAGCAGGCTAGGTGTTCAAATAAAGCTAAAGAACAACATAAATGGTTGAAAATGACAAGTTAAAGGAAAAAAACAATGAATGCATTAACACAAACTAAAGAAACTGGGTTATAGTTAGTTTTCTCCAGTCATCTGATCTCTTAAAAAGAAAATCCTGGTTTAGGGGATTAAAGAAACCTGGTTTCCCACTTAGATTTCATCCTTTTTTTGCCATGTATACGTTTTTTACACAAATGGCAAGAGTATCAAAGCAGCTGGATGAAAGGAAAATGATTAAAACAAAGGGATACATTGTTGTATTTAAACTAATTTAATCTAAAGTCTGAGTAAAACTGAAACTACCATGATGTACTCTGTAGAAGTAAATCCAGACAGCGTCCTCTTTGATTAACAGTCAAAAAAAAAATCAAGCCGTGCTCATAAATAATGTCAGGAGGTCGGTGAGAAATGTGATTATCTGACCACTTGCACGTATACACAAATGCATACGTGCATCTGTAACCATGTGAACATGTTCTCTAATTACCCCCGTAACCTAGTTTCATTGAGTGATCTGGTTTCTCTGGTGTGTGTGTGTACATGTTCTGACTGACATGAGAGCGAAAACACACAGAGGAAGTGCAGACAAAACAAAGAAAGTGTTGTTACTTAAAAAATGCATGCATATAAATATTTGTGGGTACATAAACACAGAGAGGAAGTCAGATAATTGATGCATACAGATCATAATGAGAAAAGTAGTATCTGCTGTCTTTCTAATGAACTATTTTCATTATTGATTACTGATTGACTTTTCTGTTTGTGCTGCTTTTTATTAAATCACAATGTTAGGGTTAATATTTCACACTGCACTGTAACTTTTTATTCTCCTGTTTTTCTCTGTTTTACTCTATTTTAGATTAATATATATATATATATATATATATATAACAAAAGGTAGAGGTAGAGAGTAATTTGGATCATACTTGGCGTCCAGCTCTGCCTTCTCTCTGACAGCCTGCGCCATTGTCTCAGCCTCCTGGTACTTCTTCCTGGTCTTGGTCAGATCTTTCACCGAATCCTGCAGTTCGGCTTGGACCACCGTCAGCTGTTCAATACACTAGAGGACACACACACACGCACAGAGGAAATACAACACAATTTACATCTATGTAAATAATTCTGCTATGTGTGACCTAAAAAACATGCAAATGCTCCCTTTAAGCATGTCTACAGAACATGTGGAGCTGAAGTAGCGTCACAACGACGTGTGTTATACAGGAGGTACAATGGCATCTCTGAAGAGGTGAGAGAGAACAAGAGCAGCATTGTAGGCTTGGAGCAGTGAAACGTGGACAGCGGTAACCACAGAGCAGCGCCGGTTATGTTTCAGCGCTGAGTCGAGGCCGTTTCAGACTTTATGGTCAGGGAATGAACCTCCAGACCTGCAGAGATCCACACAGCTGGTCCTTAATGATAAGAGCACGGACTGCACTGACTTCTGCCCTCAGTTAGCAGTTGTGTGTATATTGCTTTTTATCAGTTTTATACTGGTTGTTACACAAAGTCCTCCTCTAGAAATGACAATAATCAAAAGACAACGAACATGTTTTTTAAAAATTAAAACTATTGTTTTTATTGTGTATGATATTTGTTAATTTTACTTTGCTTATATGGTGTTTATTGTATTATGTGGAAGCACCTCGTAACTTCAGTTTGGAAAGGTGCTTTAAAAATGTTTGTTTTGTCCGCTACTACAACTATAATAAGTAGCGTATAAGTATCATAATTATTATCATAATGTGAGAGTATTAGGTCCCTTTCACACGTATTGTATGCATCTCATTTATATCTGATGCAATTAAAATCTAAGGTGCAGTTTATTACACTTTTGTTTACACTTACACTCACCGGCCACTTCATTAGGTAGACCTGTGCAATCTAATTCAATCCAATGCAACAGCACTTCCATACATTTTTTGGAAGTTTGTACATTACATACATACACATACAGTGAGTGTATATGTGTCTTTATTAGTCACAGCACAAATGTAGTTAAGTGTTTGAAAAGGACTAGCCCATTTCTCATTACTCCTCCATTGACTCGTATAAAATTTATAAACAAGTAGCCCAAATTTATTTACAACAGAAGTATTAACCCAGTATTAAAAAAAAGAAATACAAGCCAACTTATTAACATGCCCCCCACCTCATCCATACACCTCTTTGTTTTGTATATCTTTTTGAGCTGATTTATATTTGCACTCTGTTTTAACTAATGTCAGATAAGATTATTAATATCTGACTTCATCTAAAATGTTGGCTATATGTAGTCCTGATGGAGCTGCATTTACCTTCCTCAGCTGCTGCTCCTTCTGCATTCGGGCCGCTTTCGCCGGATCCGCAACCTGGACTTTATAGTTATCGCAGGTGCTGATTCTGGACTGGGTGACCTGGACCGTGCCATCCAAATAGGCCCTCCACACACAGTACATGTTCCTGAGTCAGACACACACGGGTCAGTGACAAATAAGGGTTGGCAACATGAGCAAAAATGTCTTAAAAATTGTCTTAAAAGCAGTATCAGGTTTGTTAAAATGTACATTTTGTATTTTTGTTGGTTTTATGTCATTTGAAATGACATTTGCACCATTTTTTACCAAAAGACTTAATGCTCCTGAAAATGTCAAATGGTGAAACCACAAAAGAATGATAAATATGTAAATATTTTATCCACCTACAGTGTATTTAAGTGGACTTATACTAATAATTACTAAATGGTTCCTGATTGACATGATTCCCCAGATTAAATTTAATATTTAGAACAATTGTATCCATTATTTTTATTTAATATAAAAAAGTTATGATGTAAGATCATGCCAAAGTAGTTGATATGGTGTTTTATTGAGAATTTAGCGTTTTTAAGCTAGTTGAATTATCTGGTACAAAGTTTTTATGGTTACACCACTTAAGACATTTTTGCCATAATCCTCTAATATATTCTCTCAAAGTGGATTAAAAGCAGAAATTTGATGATGGGTCCAAAAAATAGAATGTGTGCAAGTTATTCAGACGTTTATTTTGTAATTTTAACCCCTTTAAAATTTGACTAAACCACATAGACACAAACATTTTTTTTCTTCTTTTGCCGATTATATAGAATTTCAGTGACAAAAATGCAACCACACGGTCACACTTGAGATTAGAAGAGTTACCTGTGATCTTCTTGTTCTTCTGAGAGGTTGTCCGGCCATTCCCGCTTTAGATACTGATTCGCCAATTTCTGGAGGGCCTGCAAAAAGAGACAAAAGAGAGATGACCTTTCACCTCTTGACATCGACACACATTTCCTGTGTCTCCCATGTCTCCTCTTCACATGAGACACGCTTGGAAGACTTGTGACCCCTCCTGACCCTGTCCTATAAACCACAGAGGAGCAGCCAGAACAAAAATATATAGACGAGAGGCGCGAGGAGGAGACGCAAACACAAACTAATTAAAAATGTAGTTGAAATGATCTCAAAGTGAACCCATTCACTCACCTGCCTAGTTTAGAGTTTGGTTTACTTGCTGGGTTTTTAATGCTGACATAGACACTTTTTTCTTAAGAAGAAGAAGAAGAAAAATGTAATTTATTTAGCCCATATTCACCCCTGATGATATATTAGGTTCTTGCACCTCGGCCAACGGTGAGGTTAACCTTTGAAGAACCAAAATAGCGAGGCAGAGCAAACAGCAGGAGAAACAAACAAAAAAAGGAGTAAGGGAGGATATCTTTGCTGTCTCTTACTGTATGTAAAGGAAATGTACTTCTGCTGTAACCAGAATAAACTGATAGAGAAATAAAAAAGCTGTAATATTTTTAGCATTGTGCAGACTGTGACGCTTTTTGTGTGATATAAATATGGTGCAGAAACATTAAAGCAGCCGCAGCTGCAGCTAATTAGCTCAATTTTCTGTCGATGTTCTGTCCTCACTGGAAATCATCGCCATAATTCTTTGGTTAAAAACCACAATGAACAATACAATAAACTTACTTAACACGCTGCCAAACTCGGGGTGCAGAGTTTGACAGATGTGGGAGTGCACCACGCAGGGAGGGGCCTCATAAATATACACTGTTATGGTGCATTATGGGAATTGTTGGATCCAGTGTTTTTAGAGTTTGACCCATATTAGGGATTAAGGATTAGGATATTTCTGCCTTTGCTGCCACTTTTTCACCATTTTTAAAAAATCTGTCACTTGAATATTCCCTAACTACATTTAAGTGTAACTAAATAGTTGTAGTTTCCCTTTAAGGTATTAAACTACTACACAAGTTAGCTTATTTAAAGTTAGGCATATAAATAATAAACATTTTTTGTTCTATAAAGCTTAAAGAGGACAAGGCCTGTGTCTTCACAAAGTCTGTCCTGAGAGGCATTCAGATTTGCTCTCTCAAATCTCGTATTTCTGTACTTATACTTAATATTTTGAGTGCATAAGTGCATTCACACTGAGAAGTATGGGAAAATGCAGTGCACTATGAGTACCCCGATGGTTGCACTCAAAATGGTCAAAAAGTGGAGTGTGTAGCTATGGATACCAGTACCAATCCAAGTACCCCTAAAGTAATACCGATACCAATTGAGTACTTCATTCGATACCCATCATGTGAATAGAAGCATTAAATTGTATAAAATGCCACCACTCCTCCACTTCTAAATTATTAGATTTTTTTTACACAAATGCATTTTGAAAGTCTCCAAATTATTACGACTTTCAGACAATCGCATGTCGCTTTAAATCAAAGAAGGCAAGTCCACACAAATAATCATATTTTCTAGCTCTGGGTGCAAAGAGGATCGATTGCAGGTATCGTTTGACAGGAGACGTTTCGATACTACGTGGTATTGATTTATTTCAGTCAATACATTAAAAGGTATTGAGTACTGGGGGCGCGCTTGAGCATGCGAAGTGAGTAGACGTGTCTTCCACAGCTCCCGCAAAAATTTGCTAAATTTATACATTTTGTAATGTAATGCTACAGATGTACGCCCTCCTAATTATTATTATTTATTTATTTATTTATTTTTTTAATGATTACCACCGATCTCGTTACACTGTTTTTCAAAGGCCTATAGATATCATGGTTTCAACAGGGTGAAAGGATATCGCAGGTCATTTAATACATTGTTTGAGAGGTTCATTAATGGTTGAGAAATGTATACTCATTATTGCGGGTAGCATGCAAATGCAGGTTTGCAACAGTTTGACGTTGTTTGGGGGGGGTAGCCTTCTTAAGGCTTGTTTATGTGTTATATGTAGTAGTTATGATGTCTTATTTGTTTTGTATACAGTTTGTGCACTTACTTGGGTTTTTTATCATCTAAAAGGGGTAGACACTGCTATTTTTGAAACGAGTAGTTCTAATGGCACAGAGTAATTCATATTTTGTCCCAGGTAAAGGTGACATGAAAATTATAAGCTGGAATGTTAAGGGTCTAAATCAGGCAGTCAAAAGAAAAAGGGTCCTCTCTCATTTGCAACACCTTGGGGTTGGTATTGCCTTTCTACAGGAAACCCACCTTCCAAATCAAGACCAGTCAAAAATTCATAAAGAATGGGTAGGGCAAATCTTTCATTCACAATTTAACTGTAAAGGTAGAGGAGTAGCTATACTCATTCACAAAAAGATTCCCTTCATTGTATCAAACACTATCTTGGACCCAAATGGCAGATATGTGATGGTTGTAGGAGAGCTGTTTCAACTTCGCCTAGTATTGGTTAATATCTACGGCCCGAATTTTGATGATGACCATTTTTTTAAAAAGATGCTAAACTCCATCCCTAATCTGGATAGTCATCATTTAATTATGTCTGGGGATTACAACCTGGTGATGGATTCCACTTGGGATCGCTCTTCTCAATCTGTACCAAGACCATCTAAATCGGTGCAAACAATTAAATCGTTCATAGATATACATAAATTAATAGATCCATGGAGATTTAAGCATCCCACTAAACGGGAGTATTCGTATTACTCTAATGTACATAAGTCATTTTCCAGGATAGATTTTTTTTTGGTTGACCCCTACTTGTTGAATGTTATTACAGATTGTAAATATGACCCAATTATTATTTCTGACCATGCCCCAGTGAGTATTAAAGTAACTCTTCCAATTCAGAGGACAAAACGGACATGGCAACTTGATACACTCCTGCTGGCCGATTCAGATTTTGTAAAGTTCATTGCAGAACAGATAGATTTCTTTCTGCAGGTAAACAGAACTGATAACATTTCAGCCTCGACTCTCTGGGAGACACTCAAAGCATATCTCAGAGGGCAGATTATTTCTCGTTCTGCTCATATTAGGAAAATGAAATATAAGAAAATTGAGGAGTTATCTTCAGAAGTTAAGGCTCTGGACGGACTCATAGCTGGTTCTCCGACCCCTGATTTGATTAAGAGGAGAGTAGGCATACAAACTGAAATTGATCTCTTAACTACCACTCAAGCAGAGAGGCTCATTCTTAAATCCCGTAGCAGATTTTATGAAGAGGGGATAAACCATCCAAATTATTAGCCAGTCAACTTCGTCAAAAAGCAGCATCCCGTAATATTTCGCAAATTATGCTACCTGATGGCTCCTCAACAGAAGATCATCAGGCTATTAACAACTGCTTTAAAGAGTTCTACTCTAAATTATATTCTTCAGACTCAACATCGGATCACAGCCAATTTGACTTTTTTT
This sequence comes from Scomber scombrus, assembly GCF_963691925.1. Classification (NCBI taxonomy): domain Eukaryota; kingdom Metazoa; phylum Chordata; class Actinopteri; order Scombriformes; family Scombridae; genus Scomber; species Scomber scombrus. Next base: position 17,513,203 of record NC_084983.1, read on the forward strand.
TTCCTAATCTGAATATTCCTACAATTGACTCTGACTCTAAAGAGAGATTGGAAGAAAATCTGACGCTGGTGGAAATTAATAATGCTATAATGTCCCTTCAGAGTGGTTTCCAACTGATTTTTATAAAAAATTCAAAGATAAACTTGCCCCTCTTCTTCTCTCAGTTTATGCAGAAGCACTGGAGAATAATATTCTTCCGCCTACTCTTCGCCAGGCATCTATTACACTGTTATTAAAGAAGAATGAGGACCCTTGTGACTGCTCTTCTTACAGACCGATTAACTTGACAAACTGTGATGGTAAAGTGTTCTCAAAGGTCATTGCACTCCGGCTTGAGACAATTCTTCCTCATATCATCTCGGAGGACCAGACTGGATTTGTCCAGGGCAGACAATCATATTTTAACCTGAGACGATTGTTTAATATCATTTACACTGAATCTAACACTCCATCTCCAGAAGCAGTAATATCGCTTGATGCCGAAAAGGCGTTTGATCGGGTCGAGTGGAATTATCTTTTTTATACACTTAGCAGATTTGGTTTTGGCCCTAGTTTCATTCAACTTATCAAGCTCATTTACACTGATCCTACTGCCTCAGTTTATACCAATGGTATCTCATCAGAGTACTTTCCTCTTCACAGAGGGACGAAACAAGGGGATCCAGTGAGTCCGTTGCTTTTCGTTCTAGCTATAGAACCACTCGCTATAGCTCTCAGATGCAATGATATTATACAAGGTATTTCACGTGGTGACCTAACTCACACTGTCTCGCTTTATGCAGACGATTTATTACTATATGTTACCAACCCTATTACATCTACCCCTGAAATCCTTAGAATCTTGCAGGAATTTGGAAATATATCTGGATATAAACTAAATTTTAATAAAAGCGAATACTTCCCCATTAGTGATAATGCTGGAGAATATCCCAACCTGCCATTTAAGTTGTCCGCCGAGTCCTTCACATATCTAGGTGTAAAGGTCACCAAATCCTATTACAGTCTATTTAAAAGTAACTTCACTCCTCTACTGGAACAGTGTAAACAAGATATTAAAAGATGGTCTATTTTGCCTCTTTCTCTCATCGGGAGAACAAATTCTGTAAAGATGACTATTGTGCCAAAATTTTTATATTTGTTTCAGGCGTTGCCTGTTTTCATACCACAATCTTTTTTCAAGGCATTTAATCAAATTATTTCTTCCTTTATATGGAATAATAAACCAGCTCGCATAAAAAAAGAATTTATGGAAAGACCAAAAGGTGTAGGTGGGCTTTCACTTCCAAATCTGCGTACGTATTATTGGGCTGCAAATCTTAATGCCATTTCTCTGTGGTTAAAAGATTGGAATGATAAGATCCCCGCATGGCTCCAGATTGAAAAGATCACAAGCAGCCCACATTCACTCCCTGCCTTACTTTGTGCTCCCTTACCACCACTAGTTAACAATATTAAAGATAATATAATTGTAACTCAATCCTTACGTATCGTGAACCAGTTCAAAAGATGTCTGGGTATTCAGAGTATTTCTATTCACTCTCCAATAATACATAATCACCTTTTTCAGCCATCTTTATTGGACAATGGCTTCAAAATTTGGTATAATAAGGGTATTCATAGTATTGAGGACTTGTATGTTAACAACACTTTTGCTAGCTTTGAACAGCTATCCAGAAAATTTGGTCTGACCAATAATCATTTTTGGCGATACTTGCAGATTAGAGATTTTACTCGTAAAAAGTTTGCTAATTTTCCTACTCTTCCCCCTTCTTCCTGTTTGGATTCCCTATTAAGGGTTAACATGCTGAACAAAAGCAGAATATCATTTATTTATTCCCATATTATGGATTGCTGCAACCACTCTATTTCACATATACGAGAACAATGGGAAAATGACTTGGGGGCTCAGATGTCCAACGAGGAATGGGATATGGCCCTTACTAGGGTACACTCTTCTTCCATCTGCTCTAGACATGCTTTAATACAGTTTAAAGTTTTGCATAGGTTATACTTCTCAAAAGCTAAATTAGCAAGAATATTTCCGAATGTAGACCCACTATGTGACAGATGTAAACAGACCCCAGCTAATTCTTATCATATGTTCTGGTCTTGTCCAAAACTTGTCCCTTTCTGGTCATCCTTTTTTGAAGTAATTTCTAATGCTTATGCTTATCACATCTCACCTTCTCCGTTGGTTGCTGTTTTTGGTTTGTTTTCTGACCCAACGGGATCTGTTCCCCCTGCTCATTTACAGAGGGTCATTGCCTTTTCCTCCTTATTAGCTAGACGCTTGATTTTATTCAAATGGAAGGCTGCTACTCCTCCATCTCATCACCACTGGATTCGGGACGTTATGCAGAACCTTAAACTGGAAAAGATCAGATGTACTCTCAATGGTTCCATCAACAGATTCCACAAAACCTGGGACTCTCTAATAACTTATGTGAACAATTTACCTGGTCTGGAACTGGAACTCTGAATCTTTACATCTGCCCTTGAACACATTCTGTAATAAGAAGTATTAAGTGCACTTGTTGTTGTTGTTTTTTTGTTGTTTTTTTTTCTTGTCTTTGCCTGTCTATTGTCTATGACTAGTTTGTCACGTTGATTTTGGGTTTGAAATGTCTCTGTCTATTGTCGGGACTGTTTGTTATAGTTATTTGTAATACAGAGAATATGATTGTTTTATATGTTAACAGAACATTACAAATAAAGTGTTTAAAAAAAAAAAAAAAAAAAGGTATTGAGTACTGATACCCAGGCTATGTAGCAGAAGGGGAGGGACCACTTTTCAAACTGGATATTGGCGTCCGAATACGTCGTAACTACAGTGAACATCGCTGCATTATACAAATGTAAATTTTACATGTAATTTTGCACAGAGCACCACTATACTGTTTCCACACATAAGCCATCAGTTGGTTGATTGGTTTAATTTAGCAGTCTGTAATGATTTGGTACCGTGAATGCTAACGTGTTTGATTTGAGAAAACACTAATCTGTAGAAATTTGCACACTACACAAGTAAGTACACATGTGACTTGAGACAAAGGGATGATGTCTCAATTGCTAACATGAGAAGTGAGAAACAATTGTGTCCAGAATGAAAAAAGGAAGTACAGTTATCACTTTTTATAGTGAGTGGAGATATTCTGCACTTTGTTTGAGCTTTGTGAGGCAAATTTTGCCAACTTACATCCATTAAAAAATATATTAGTTATTCCACAGGTTATGCTTTCAATAGGAGTATACAATTTAAGAATGACCTATTTACTTTTACCTCTTTATTTAGAGAGAATCATAGGATATAAAATGACCCTTAGGGGAGAAAACTTTGACCTGATTGACAGATCTTTATTTTATTTAATGGCTTTCCACTTCATGTTGCCACCAATTTAAAATAAAAAAACAAACCGTTTTTACATATTTTTTGTGCCCTTAATTGACTGATTTGTGCTTTAGACCCCCCAAAAAAAGTGCCCATGAAGGAAATGAGACCATCTATCCTTCCTCTGTTCAGCCTGAAAAGACGAGCCCTGTTCTGCAGTCCTGAGGCGGGCATGGTCCACGCGGCTCTCAACACGTTGGTCTTGGTGATCTCGTTGCCAAAGCCTCAAAAGCCGCTACAAACCCGTCCATTGTGGGGATTCAGATAGAGAGAGGGAATCGCCAACTGAGCTAGCCCTAGCGGACACGCCTGAATAGTGTGATGGGAACAAACAAGAGGGGTTTGGAGGAGGAGGAGGAGGAGGACGGCAGAGGAAGAGCCACACAGAGGAGGACATTTTATCACTCTGTGTGATTTGAATAGCAATCGGCTAATGGCTAATGCAGCTTGCAGGTGTAAAAGACCCAGAAAAAAAGGCGCGTAAAGAAAAGAGATTTAAATAAATAAACAGAAAGAAAGAAGAGGGGGGGGGGGTGTAACCAAAGGGGATGAAGTGTTCCTGACCCACTTTGATTCATCCATTGGCAGCGGGTGTCTAATTGATCACAGAACGAACAGTCAGCACAGAGACAGAAAGTACCCAATGAAGACATTTACTTAATTTAAATGATCATCAAGTTCCATTCATCATTTTGTCCAAATCATGTCGGAAAATTGGGAAAAAAAACGCCCCTAAACTATTTCCCAGACCTGAATACAACATATTCACATCATGTCGTGTTTTATCCAGCCGACAGATATTAATATTTTTTAATATTGTGCACTATTATACTGTGTAGCGTATAATCTGAATGACAAATAAAATCTATTTTAATCTATATAAAACAAATAACAGCTTTTCTGTCAAGTGAATACTCCAAAAGATGAGCATTTTTAAAAACACAATTATTTTGTGATTTGTGTATTTTGCTGCCTTGTGAAGCACTTTGTAACTTGCACTCTATAAATAAAGTGTATTATTATTATTATTATTAGTACAGTTATTATTACAGTAAAATGATCTAGATCAGGGGTGTCCAAACTATGGCCCGCAGTCCATTTTTAATTGGCCCGCAGGAAATTTTATAATTAGAATACAATATGGCCCGCACTGCTTTGCATCTCAACCACCAAGTTTACTCCTGACCTTCCAGCCATTCTTGAGTCCAAAACGCAGCATCAATGCTCCCACTGAGTGCAATGCCGTTCCCGTTTTAGGTGAGTTAAAAATATATTACACAGTATCCGTGTGTTATTAAGCATAATAACTTAAATAACAAGCTTGAAATGTACCCAGGGTTTCCCAAAGCACTTTACAGTTAAGGCGGCCGCCTTAGCAACACACGCCTGCCGCCTTAACTAACGTCTTAAAAAAATAAAAAATAAAAAACAAAAATAAATATATATATATGATCAGGGCCTGAATTTCAGCGCGGGATTGCAGGTATTGCGCACAATTTAATTGATTCCCGCAAATCCAACACTTATATTCCCGCACACATTTACAGCGATGTATATTAATGTTCAACCAACGTCTGCAGCGGTGCTTACTGCAGGACGACTGGCCGGAACCGCTATGTCCGATTGTCTGACTTCGACCCTGAACACACCTGTAGCTCTCGCTGTACCTCCCGCTAGCATAACACAGACACGCTAACAGTGATATTAAGTTTAAGGAAACAAACACAGACCGCTGGTTAAAACATAAATCTACATCATCTGAGGCACAACCTGCTCAGAAAAACTAAGGAAAACAGCGCCATGTGATGTCATCATTAACAACGTTAATCCTCAGACAGGTAACTGTGACGTTACTATAGCAACACGTTTCAGACTTTCTCATTCAGCAGTCCTGAAGAGAGAGAGTGAGGCAGATTCAACAAAAACGTGATGCTACTGAAGCTGAATATCACTACTTAACTGTATAATACTATATAACTTGTAATTACTATAAAATATAGTTCAGAGAATAAGTTAACTATATAAGATACTCACTGGCCTAACCTGTGCAATCTAATTTAATCCAATACAGCAGCTCTGCTATAAATTCTACATTTATGAAGCTTATACTACATTTTTTTACAAGAAGGTGAAAATTCTGCTTTATGTTCATTATTGAGTGATTGTGGTGTATTAGGATGCATTATATTGAATGGTGTTCTTAATATTTTGTCCATTCCATCAACATACATGAGGAGGGCAAAATACTAGGAATATTAAGTGGAATTATCAAATTTTTGACAATGTCAACAAAAACTAAAAATGCTACCAACCCTTTTTCTGAATAAATCAATAAAAATCCATTTATGGAAAGCTGTGATGACGGCTGATTTTTTCTGTAAATATATTCAACAATATAGCAAATTTGACCAACTTTTAAAGGATTTTTCTTACTTTAATACAATAGATGTGAGGCTATATACCTCACCTCTAGTAAGTGGCCCAGCCCCTCGTATATTTTGCTGTATATGGCCCTCAGTGAAAAAAGTTTGGACACCCCTGATCTAGATAAAGTTGATCAGACTACAGTAAAATACACATAAATATGTTTGGTAATCTTCAGAGATCATCAGATATCTTTGCACCAAACTTCCTGTCGAGTTCAACATGTTTGTGAAACACTGGAGGACAGAACTGAGTTTCTGATGAAATCTGCCTTTCCAAAAAAAAAAGAAAAAAGAAAAAAGGTGGGCATGCATATCCAATAAAACACACATGCACGGGGTTACAAAGCCCGGCCTGCATGCCGGTCTTAACCCTCCCTCCACTGGAAATCAACAGGACTCAGTCTGACTCTTCTTTTATACATTAACTCTACATTCTTTTGTTTTACCAGTCCAAAAATTAGGTGATTGAAAGTGAGACAAGGATCAATATAGACTGAAGATCCTGTTTTTACTGGATAACCAAAGCAGTATTTATGAATTGTAATTTATGAATTTTAACCAAAACAATGAAGAGTGAGCGTATTACTCCAGTTTTAGCTTCACTTCATTGGCTTCAGGTATCTTTTAGAGCAGATTTTAAGCTTCTTTTACTTGTTTTTAAAGATCTAAATGGCTTTTGGGGACCGGCCTACATCGGTCTGACTCTCTGTCATTTCACAATCCTTGAGCTCTCAGATCATCTACTGCTCAGTTTTTAAATACATATAATTATGTAGATAGATAAATAGACAGTGCAGCTTTCTTTAATTATGCTCCAAAATGATGGAATACTCTACCTAAAGCTATAAAGAGACAGACAGCTAAAAAATGTATTTATTTAATCTGGCTTTTAATTAACTGTAACAGGTTAATTTTAACAGGAGAAGCTTTAATTCTCCAGTTTTTTATCTGTTTTACTCTATTTTAGCTTCATTTTAATTCAAATGTAAATGTGTCTTTTCATCTTATTTAAATGTCTTTGTATGATGCCATGTGCTGCTTTTACATCCTGTCTTGATGCATTTTATGTTTTTTGTAAAGCACTTTGAGTTACCTTATAATAATGATAATGCATTTTTAATGCATATTAATGCATATTTAAACGCGCCTTTCAAAGCACTCAAGGACACCTTACAAGACACACATAAAACAACAACAGTACATCAAACAATATAAATCAGCTAACATTGAAGATAAATAAATAAATAAATATAATGTATAATGTTGTTGAAATGTGCTATACGAATACATTTGCATTGCCTTGTTTTTTATTTAATGTCTAATTTTAGTTTTATTGGTATGTTTTCTGCTGTTTTATTGCATTAAAACACTTTGAGCTACATCCCTTGTATGAAAGGTGCTCTACAATTAAGTGTAATTTTATTATTATTGATTAAAATTAAGCCGATTTAATGCTGATCCTGGCAATATCGTATACTGTGTAAACACAAAAAGCCACAGTGCACAAAACACTCAGGAAGCAACTTGTCATTCCTCATTTTTTGACCGCTGCTTTCGCCTCCACTGGCTGTGTGTGTGATTAATTAACATTAATTTAGTGAGTATTGTGGTGACAGGTCAAAGTTTAATTTGGCTGTTGTTGAGTTTGTGTGCTCTCTGCCAGAGATCAGTTGTTGGCTGTTTAATTGCACATTCGGTGACACATTTGTTCTCTTTCATTCATGTCATACCAATAAATTAGGCCACTAAATTTAATAGTTTTTAAAAAGGACCTTTCATATTTTAACCAGTAACTTGTGAGACATCTGTGCTTAGGGCTGAGCAATTATTTGACTGATAAAGCAATTGCGATATGATTTTATTATTCTCATTCTCATTGAAAAACATATTAAAGATGATTATGGTGTGATTTTTGCAGATATTTGTAGAATATGAAGTATAGGCCAGGACGTTTCTACAGCACCAAAATACTTAATTTAAAACATATTTTAACACATTTCACCTTGAACAAATACTGCACCTCCTGCGATTGTTATATAATTTCAATTTCAGCTCTAATCTGTGTCAAAGTCAGTAGGTTACACACACCAGATTCATATTAAAATCATCTTTACATATCTTCAATCTCTTTTTTTAGTCTCAGCTTTTATTAAAGTTTATCTCTTTTATTTCAGTATACTTTGTCTTTTTAATCTATTTTAACATATATTAAAATCAACATTGCATACTTTCTGCTGCTGTAAATGTAAATATCGGATACTACTAGATTTTATTATCATTCTACAATTCAAGCTTTTATTAAACTTTATTTCATTTTACTTTTTTCTGTCTTTTTAATCTGGAAATTCTTTTTACTCTTTAAAAAAAACTTTTTTTCTCCTATTCTCTTTTTTTAATTGATCTATTTATACATTTTTTTCTTATTTATTTAAATTTTCTAAACATTTTTAACATCTGTATCTTTCATCTGTATAGTGCTATATAATTAAAGTTTGATTAATTTATTGATTGATTGATTGATGAGATGGGACTCGCTATTAGCAAACACTCAGTAATCAAAGGAGATCTTTACTTATTGTACTTCCTTTTTCTACTGACCCTGAAAATATGCCAACAATGCTGATAACTACACACACTTGCAGTTTTAAATCATCTAAGCAACCAACCAATCAATAATTAGTCCAGGAGGATGTGAAGCATAAAAAAGAAAACAAAGGAACCCAAGCATTCACTTTTTTTTCTGTGCATTATTCTGTCGGCTCAGTGAAATAATCTCACACATCTCCCCTGAGCTTCTTCTCATCTTTGCAGAGTTGAATCTCTTCTTCCTCTGTCAGAGACGACGTAAATCTTTTATGCGAGGTGACGCGATATCACGGACGGAGCCGAGGAATATGAATAATGTACAAACAGGTATCGGAGATTTTCACACAGACGTCCTTTCCCCCACTTTTAGTTCTTGTCTTGACTGGAGAGTAACGCTTTTAACCCTTACATACTGACCCATCTAAATATTCCCTTATAATTAATGCCTACCACAAATGTAAGTTTTCTTTACATTTGAAACTACTATGTCACACTCTAACCCTAAGATTTTTAAAAATATTTCCATTTTTGGACATTCTAGGTCACTATAGGAAAAGTCACACAATTTCAGGCTTAAAGAATGTAATTTATGTGGCTTTCAAATGTCAAAATGGGTAAAATTTGACCCAAACAGTATGTAAGGGTTAAATCTACGTTGACCCATTTTGACATTTGACAGCTGTAAAAAAATTTTTTTTAAAAACACCACAAATGTCTTTTACCCTGAAAGTTGATTACTTTTCTAAAGTTGCCCAAAATGCACAAAATATTTTAAAATGTTATACTTAGTCCTGGGACAAATTTGAGCCGTATCTATTGACATGGCTTTTAGTTAAATGAATAGTTGATAGTTTTAATAAGATAGTAGGTATGAGGATTTCTTTTTATGATGTAGCAGTGAAGACTGATGGCTTTAATGTTTATACAATAAACCACACAGCTCCATAAAGTTATTGTAATATATTTAAATCATTATTGCTATGTTATATTCTCATGTCTTAGGTAAAATAGGACATGATATTGTGTGATAGGAGCTGTTTTTTCTCCAAAAATGAGTGGTGTAAAACCTAAAAAATACACTCTCTCTGCTCTCTGAAATATTAATCAAGGTTTAATCACAATCAATTATTTATTGATCAGTCTGATTGACTATTGATGCTTTCTAAACAGATCTGTGGTTCAAAATTTGGTATAGACACTTTTTATGAGGTGATTCATACTGCAAGGGTGTAGAATATGAACAGTATATAAGGGTTAAATAATGTAATGTACTCAAGTTGGCTCATATAACGACTAGAGGCACATTGGTAAACAGACTAACTACAGACGTGCCCCCCTCTCCTCTCTTCTCCTCTCCTCTCTCTTCACGGCGGTGCTGGACATCCCTCACAAGGCCGCAAAAACCAGAACAGAGCCAACAAAGAGAGAGAGACGGGGTGTTTCAGACAGTCGATTGATGTCTTCAGGAAGCTGCGGGTAAAAACAACAACACGACGACGAGGAAACGGGCCAGCGGATCAACAACTGGAAGTCGTTTCTGGCTGAATCCAAATGTCCCACCTCTCCAAAACTTGCAGAGTTCAAATCGTACATACCGTGACGTCATGTCAAGTCAAACGAGGGCACTGGGCCGATATGTGGAGGACTGCTGCTTTTACTCTCAACAAATCTGGTCTCATTGCTTACTGAGATTTTCCTTTTAAGTGATCTAAGAAACATTTCTGATATTAAATTCATGTTAAATCTTCAACTGAGGTCCTTCACATTGCAGACGTACATAAAACCAGCCTTTCCTCATCTAGTTTATCAGATTATAATAAAGTTATTAAGGTTATAAGTCTATTATTCTGTGTGTATATTATACTTCACTACATCATTATTATTATTCTACTTATTATTGTTTTTTATTACTGATAATAATAATGAATGCAATTTTAAAAGCCAAAAACGTGCATCAGCTGCACACTAATGTTTTTAAGAATTGAAATATTTCCATTTTTGTTTATTGTGGGTCACATTATGAGAGGCCATCAAATGATTTAGGGTGTTTTTACAGCTCTTAAATGTAAAAATGGGTCAGATTTGACCCTGAACAGTATGTAAGGGTTAAATTAGTATTATTATTTTCCTTTTGCATCATTATTTTATAGACTGTTGCTGCAGGATTATGGCTCATTTTCCGAGAGAAGTCTTGTAAAGTCTGCACAAAGTCCGCTTGAGGCTCCTCAACTCACAGTCCTGATGAAAAGCTGATTAGAGCAGGCCCATCAGCGCTAGCAGGACTCCCCGGAAACGAGCCCGCAAAGTCACAAGTCTAGAAGTGCAGTAAAGTCCGGACATTTGGATTCAACCTCTCTCTCTCTGTTGTGGTGTTTTTTTCTATGGCGGGTTACCATAATGACATATCTGACCACATGAGAACTACGAGCTTTCTTAGGACCACATCCTCATACCCCCGAAATGTTATTTGGTGTCTTTAAAAGACAATGTTGTAAAGAAGAAGAAGAAAAAAACAAAAAACAGCAACTGTATTTTTAGCAACGCAAATGACAAGGCAGAGTAGTGATGATGTTTAACGAGCATCAGATGCACCGTGAGAAAGAAGACAGAGATTTACTTACCTGGGCGTAGTCCCTCTCTACTGCCGCCCTCTTTTGACTGAAAGTCCTGAAGAGGAGAAGAAGAAGAAGAGTGGATAAATAAAGGATGAGATAAAGAACAATTTATCTATGAATCTAAGAAATTAAAATACATGTGCTTTAGTATAGCTACAGTTTTTGGGGGCAGGAATATACTTGTTTGCTTTGCCAAAAAATAGAGGAGAAGATGAATCAGCAATGTTTTAATGATTGATTGTTAACAAGCAAAAAATACCCCAAATATTCTCTGGTTTCAGTTTCTCGAATGTGAGAATTTGCTGTTTTTCGTGGTCACATGTGACAGTAATTTAAGAATCTCGACTAAATTTGTTGCACATTTGACTTTTATTCTACATATTTTTCCATTAGAGCCGTCTCTTACGAAGGTTTATAAACTTTAAATGATGGTATGGTATGTGTCTTAGCTATTTGCTGGGTGAGAACATTTTTAAGTACAAATTTAATAACTTTTAATACCTCTTTTCAAGTTTTTCAAGCAAGTACTCAATGATAATGCAAAAGCAGGATTTTACTGTTGAAATGGAGCTCATGTTGAAGTCATTTATAAAGGAATGCAACTAATGATTAGTTTCATTATAGTTTGACTGGTGATTATTTTCTTACTTTAATTAATAAGTTGCTTGGTTGGTTTATGTAAAATAATCAGAACATAATGATGATAATAATGATAAATAACATAAACTGAATAAATATCATTGCGCTCAAATCAAATTTAATGCCTTAACTCCTACAATTCCAGACATTTTAAGACATTTTTAGACCTTGAACATCAAAAACTAAATTTAAGACATTGAAGGATCCGCGGGGATCCTGACTACATGTCGTAACAATTCCCCCTTTATGAAAACCTTGTACCATTTTATTTGAGATTAAAAATGTCTCTCTATGATTTCTAAATGACTAATCAAGTACAATAACTGCAGCCTTAACTGTTTCCATTCTCATTATCTGTCCAAAAAATGAGTACACAGAACAAGTACACACGTTTTTGGCTGGACTTGTGACTGAGTGATGAAGTTACACCATTGGTTGTTGCACATAGTCAAATTAAATTAATTTTGATTTGATTTTAATTTCACAGTTTGTCTTAAATCATTGCATTTACTTTCAAGGATAAAAATAATTACAAAATGATTTTTATTATTATGTATTAATTCCAGCCAATTATTAAAGTAATACTACAAATATTAACACCTTCACAGGTTATAATACCTCTAGCTTTGCCCCCTCCCTGATGTCTTTCTTCTTCTTCCTGCCAGCTGCCTGCCTCTTCCTGTGGTACTTAACCTGGATATTTCTAATAATACACTGCGACAGACGTCCACACCGAGCACTGAGAGATGAGTGATGTTTCCTACAAACACTGATGTTCAATGCACATTCAGGAGGAGCGATTACAGGCAGCTACCTTTAAACCTTTGGGAGCATTCTAGTCGCTTTTGAGTCACCAATGCTGTTTTTTCTACAAAGGATTTTCCTCTGTATGTTCATAAGATGGTAAAATAGTACATTTTTAAGGGAGTTTTACTGCTAATGTTTTAAATAGCTGGAATTTTTTGGCTTTTTTTCATGACTACACATACAAAAAGCATAAAATGTTGCTCTAACTTTAACCAACCTAAACATAAACATGAAATGTCCAGTTGATTCCCATACATTGGCATAATTCCCATGGAAAGTTTGTGGAAATGTACCAGAAATTATTTGCAAGCCTAGTCACTGATGCTGTCTTTTTTCCTCCGTATGTTCATAAGATGGTAAAACAGTAAATCTGTGAGGGAGTTATATTGCTTAATGTTTTAAATAGCTGGAATTTTTGGCTTTTATTCATGACTACAAATACACACAAAAAAAAATCATAAAATGTTGCTGAGGAATGTGTAACAGTTGTTTCTGGGGCTGATTTACAACCACAGCAACAACAAAAAGCTTAATAATGACATCTCAAAGTTGGATATCCTCTACAAAAAAAAAATCTAAGAAAAGAAGAGAGGTCAGCGCCCTGGGAAAAAAACGTGACTGCAGCAAAAAAAACATCATTATGTCATTAAACATGTCAAGACTCGGCTGCCATGCTCCACCCCGACTCCTCTAAACAATCTGGCTTTACTTCCTTGGAGAGCTTTCCTCTCTTCCTTCCCCCCCTCTTGTTCCCCTTCCTCCTCCTCCTCTCTCTCCTCTTTTCCCTCTCTTCCACTGCTTCCCCCCACTCTTCTCTTCACTTCCTGTCATTTTCCCAAACAGAGCTTTTTTTTTTGCTGACATCCAGATGCAATTTCCAGTCTGCTGAATCATTTCTCGTAGTCCAGGATCTGGTGGATTTTTTTTCTTTTCACATTGTCGTCGGGCAGAGTCGTGTTACAGAAGCCTCCCACGACGAGCGATTTTCTTTTTTTCTTTTTTTTTGGGGGGGGGGGGGGGGGGGGAGTCAGAAAACATCTGGCAGCTCTCTATGAGCTTAAACTTCCAGCTGTTTTGGAGGTTCAGAGAGCACTGCTGCCACCGACCACAGACAGGAAGTGGGGAGCCAGTAGGCTGTCAAGTCAACCCGACACTAAAAGGCTGAAAACACAACCACAACCTCTGGCTTTTCAACCTTTTTTAAAAAATGCCTACGCTTCTTGAACAAAGTGCTGTCTGTGTTTTTCTATGATTAGAGCTATAAAACCTCACCAATTATCATACACTAACTTTTAAATAGTTTATAATTATCTTTATAGTTTGTTTTACTCTATTTTAACCTCCTGATAATTAAAACTCACACCATCACAGGACGCTGAAAGTAGCCGGGGAAGAAATATATGTATTATATGTAACATGTTAAATATTAAAAAATGAGGAAAATCTTAAAGGTGTGACTTCAGATGTAACCCCATTTACTTTAAAGGCTGTTAAATGTAACTAGTTACTCCCCAACGCTGACAATCGATTAGTCAATTACTTTCTTGACTAATCGATTTGGTCTTTTTATATGTCAGAAAGTGTTCGATGGCTGACGTCCTCACCTCAGGTCTTCCAGCAGGTCACACTCTGCCTGGTGTTTGATGTGTAATCTGCTCATCTGCTCCGCATGAGTGTGTTTCAGCTCCTGGGTAACCCGGACCTGGATGGATAGAAAAGGAGAGGAGGAAGAGAGGAGAAGAGGATTAGAGAAACAATGGTTTAATAAAAAAGGTGAATCTCTTTTCTCTACTTTTAGAAAAAAACCCATGGAGGTGTTGATAAGCATGAGTCACGCAGGTGTACCGATGATAATGATGATTATGATGACAACTCTAGAGGACGGGCGCTGCTGATTCAGTGAAAATTAGCTGAACTCGTTATCCAGGTGATAGTCAGTCCCTCAGGGGTTTTTAATTGGCCGTTAGATAAATCATGAAGTTGTGCAGCGTCCAAGTCTCACTACTGATAACTGGGAGTGTTGTTTTCCCTTCTTATTTCTAACGCGAGCCATAATAAAATCTAAAAACACTTAAGTTAGATTTAAAAGAACATTTAAAATATAAGATGATTAACAAACAACTGAGGCTTAAATATTATCGTATATATGAATTTTTTTTATGGATTTTGATATGAAAATTAACCTTTTAGGGATATATAACCATGCATATATAGAAAGAAATGTGTATATTTTCAGTGTATTATCATCATTATATGAGCATTATGTATATATTACTATAAATATGTTGTGTATGTTATGTGTACGTAGCTATCTACTGAACGTTTTTGGGGGGTTTCTATGTCTCTGTTTCTAAGGGAGATGAAAAAACACAAAGACATATTATTATTTACATGTGTATTTAAGTTAAATGTGTTTAAAATTACTTTAAAAAAAACAAACCTAAACTAATAATCACACATAAAAAGAAGGATGTAAGTAATGAAAGTGGTGGATTTTTTCTCCAAAATTTAAAAAATCTATTTTTAATGCCAAATAAAATCAACTTCTTGCTCATAAAAACTCGATTTTTTACAAGTCAAATCAAGATACCTGTTGCTGGAATCATTTATCAATACAATACATCATTTTAGGGGTTACTTTGTGTGATTTTTATAGTTTTATGTATGATATATTGACCGCAATCATGATAATACTTGTACTAGCTCTATCGCTGGTGTTATTGTACATGGAAACAATACGTTAGTCTACATTCAATACTTTCTAACTTCCCTGTCTGTGGCACTCAGCCCCCAAATACTGTACATTCATTTAAATAGTTTACAGCTTCAATGTGTAAATCAATTGCAGCTTTTTCTGTCTTGTGTAAACTGAGTATTTTTTGCTTTTGAACTGCTTGATGACGTGTTTTCTGATGTTTTATCAACTAAAAAACAGCAGCAGATGAATAAATATTAGTTTTTTTGTCATAATTAAGTTAAAATTGAGATTGAGTACACGATTTAGTGACTTTAAAGTGTACAATAACACAAGATAGAAAGATAATGATTATACTGTAGTTTGCTTTGGTTTAAATCTGTTAAATAAAACACTTTTTACACATATTCACCAGGAAAAATAACAAATCAAGAACATTATCTTAAGGAATAGTGGTACATTTAATGGCCACAGTGTGATATTCTGCCCAGAAACTAATTAACATCAGAAATTGAACGATTAATAAAAGTGTAAAATGTAATGAGAGCCCTTTACTTCAGTTTTAAACATTTATTCTAAATGATTTTCGTCTAATCACCAAATTAATTTAAATTTGCAAAATGACACTATGACAAATTCACATCCTCTCATTAAAAGTAGTTAAAAGTTACACTCAATAAAATTAAAAAGGGCTTCACAGTATGTTATTAGACCAAGATTAACTAATTTATTAATTTTAAACTTACTGAAAACAAATCAACTCTACTAATAATCAGGCAGTAGGCGAGTCATTCTCAGGGTCAGTGACCAGGTTTTATTACTGATAACAGCTTTATTACTTCCTTATTTCTCTTTCACAACTAAAAATTAAGGTGGGAACATTGGGAAATTGTTGGTATTTAAACTTTTAATGTGTCAGCCAAGTTGAGGAGTCTTTTCAGGTTGACTTTTCTGCCATTTATGCAATAAAATTTTTTTTAAAAACATTTAATCATAGTTAAAATCTACATCTGTGAGCATAAGTGATGCTGGAAGTCAACTTCCATGATGTTCACAAGAAATATCATCATGTGAGGCGATTTAAATGGCCTAATATGTTGATTATGATCCATAAACATCTTCAAAATGCTGTTTTTCTTTGCAGCCCTCCTTTTGCAAAACCTACTGGAGTACAAATGGTCAATTTTTCCTGTGCTGTTTGAACCATGTTATTGAAATATGATCCCACATGAACATTTTTTCGTGCAGTAACAGGATTTGTTTCTATCTTTAACCTAAAAACTAAATACTCAAACTCAACTACTTTCTCTTGCACTTAATGTGTTATTCTAAGCTTTAAATACCCCGTTCTTTTTTCTCTTTTATGCTCGATTTCTCGACACCAAACTACACGCAGAAATCTGTTATTTTTTATGTTTCATTGCTCCAAACTTGCGAATTAAGATCATTCAAGGCAAATTAACACTTTATTTATATAAACGTGTGTATATTTTTAAAATCGGCACAGATAAAATTTGTAAATTTCATCTAATTAAAGTAAAATATTCACTTTTTCCTGTGCTGTTTCAGCCATATTATTGAAATATGATCGTGCAGTAACCAGACTTGTGTTTTTAAATGTTTCTTTCTTTAACCTAAAAACTAAAAACTCAAACTTAACTATGTGTTAGTCTAAGCTTTAAATACCCCATTTTTCCTCTTCTTCTTTCTCCTTTATGCTCGATTTCACGACACCAAACTACATGCAGAAATCTGTCTTTTTTTTTTAATGTTTCATAGCTCCCAATGTGAAATGTGCATTAAAGGCAAATTAATTAATTAATTATATAAACTTGTGTATACTCTCAAAATCGGCGCTGATAAAACGTATACATAGTATGGAATTAAAAGTAAAATCTTCACTTTTTTCCTGTCTCTGGAGCAGCAGGGGACTCCAGTGTGAGCTGCAGTGATATTATTTACTTGAACTTTAAGAGCTGCTTGCTGGATCATTTTTAAAGCCAATGTTACTTCATAATATAAAAGAAAGTAGTGGGTGTTTTTCTCGACATAGGAAAACACTTAAATTGCTATATATAGAGAGAGAGAAAATAAAGAGAGAGAGAGAGAAAGCGGGGGTATTCTCCCTTAAAAAAAAGTGGCACATGGGACTTTTTTTTTTCTTTTTTTAACAAGTTTTTTCCCCCTCTTTGCATGCTATTTAAAGAAACAGCAAAGTGGTTAAATTTAACAAACAACAACATAGTAATGCATGTACACGTATGCACCCCAAAAAAACACAGAGAAATTTGTTGTTTTTGAAGCTAGACCGACCCCAAAAACAAGAAGCAACAAAGCGTTTCATGACATTAAATATGCAGCAGTCAGTGTTAGCTTCGGAGGCTACAACATACTCACCTTCCTCGGTGGGGGTTGCATCCTTAGTCCTGGACATAAAAACTACCCACAATAAAAAGAAAAGTCGAAAGTTTATTCTCTTGGAGGGAGAAAAAAAAGTTACAAGCGAGTTACAAATAAAAAAAAGAAAGGTAAATCCAAGCCCTCCTCCTCCTCCTCTCAGGTCAAGCGGCCATAGCGAGTAAAGTAGTAAGTTGAGTCCCGTTGAAAACACACACTGACCCCGGGGAGCAGAACACACTGAGAGTCAAGCTGTAGGCATGGCAACAAGACTTCCGGGCTACTTTCTCTGTTGTTTTCAAGTTAAAATGCAGTTGGAATGTTAAAATACTACTTCCGGGCACAAAATAAAAGTTGATGATCCGTGTCTGCTTTTAATTTAGTTGTTTGTTTTTTAACCCTTACCCTTACATACTGTTCAGGGTTAAATTTGATCAATTTTAACATTTGAGAGTGGTAAAACACCATATACAAATTTTCATTAGCTGGACTTTTCCTAATGTGTCCCAGAATATACAAAAATGGAAATAAAGTTCATCTTTTTTTTTAAATATTTGTGCAGCTGATACACATTTTTGCATTTAAAAAAAACAATATTCAAACAGGTTGTTTTATTTTTCATATTCTACAAAATGTAATATAGTGATTGTGAAAGACTTTTCTCATAAAATAAATAGAATATACTCTGTTTGTTCTCTGACAGCTTCATGAAGGATTAATCAAACATTTATTAATGACTGGTGGTGAATTTATGTATGTGAATTGGTGCAGAGACTAATTATGAGTCAGAATATGAACAGTATATGAGGGCTGATGAGAATATTTTGTCATATGTAGACCACTTTAGACCATGCAGAACATATCATTATGATTAACTTCATTATTTCCTGGATTTTTGTGTCACCATAGTCTTCTCACACCAAAGTTACAGCCATGCTACTACTACTAATAATAATAATTATGTATAAAAATATATTGCACAAGTCTTGATGGGCGGCCATCTACCAAGACAAGTTTTCCCTGTTTGTACTACCTTGTATTCTGTGCTTTGGCAATATTTTATTTTACTAGTTTATTTGTCTGGGACAGTGCATATTAATAAAAATTTCTGTGAATATGCCAGAATTAGCCCAAAGGCCAGTTTTCATCCATTGTCCCTGGCCAGATGTAAGTCAGCAGCCTAAAATCAAGAAACACATTTAAAACATTGTTTGTAAGACATGTCACTTACAATAAATATAAAACACAGAGTGACAAAAGCATAACACAAAAATAGAGCAAACTACAATTGATCAAAGCGACAAACAAACTGTTACAGAACAGCTTCACAGGAGCAGACATGAGCAAGAACAGTTACGAGCAAAAACAGACATAAGCATAACACATATGAGCAGGAATAAATACGAGTATCAGGACAACAATAACACAACAGGGCAATTTAACTGCAAAACAACAAAGACAGACATAATAAGAAAAACAAGTGTCGACACCAATCCCCACTCTTAAGGGCTCTATCTCATATATTTACAATCAAATCAATCTTTTACGTTCAGGGTCTTTAGTCTCATTAAAGTCACTTTGGGAGGGTGACCTGGGGGTGGCGTTGTCAGAAGAAACTTGGACGGAGATTTTACGACGTGTTCATAAATCTTCTATTTGTGCCAGACACAGTCTTATTCAATGTAAAATTTTACACCGTACCTATTACACTAAGGCCCGACTGGCTAAGATTTATGATAATGTTACTCCAACCTGTGATAGGTGCCTCCAATCTCCAGCAAATTTGATACATACATTCTGGCTTTGTCCGTCTTTACATAATTACTGGACTGAGATTTTTAATACTCTATCAGAGGTAGTTGGGGAGGAATTAAAGCCAAATGCTCTGACCGCACTCTTTGGGGTTACTCACCCTTCTCTCAGCAAGGCTAAAAAGGATGTATTTGCTTTTGCGACTCTGTTAGCCAGGAGACTGATTGTTATTAATTGGAAATCTGCAACTTCACCTTGTTATACTCGTTGGATTGGAGATGTTCTTTATTTTCTTAAATTGGAGAAGATCAGACTGTCTCTAACTAATTCATCTGATAACTTTGTGAAGTTATGGGGCCCATTCCTTCAGTTTGTTAAGAGGACGGATCTATTACTCGCACCTGACTGATGTGACTGTGGCAGCTTAGCGTGGTGGATACGCTACCTTTGTCTGTTGTTATCACTGTCTTTCTCACTGACTTGACTGATGTACTTTTTCACTTTTTTTTCTTTTCTTGTTGTTTTTTTTTGTTTAGTTTAGTTTTTTTTGTTGTTTTTATATATATTGTTTATTTTGATTTATTTTATTGTGGTTGTTCCAATTTCATGCAAGTTGTTTGGGTATGCAGCAATCCTTAAGGAACACCCTCTTCTGTTGTTTCTCCAAAAAGAAATGATGTGTACTTGACCCAGTATATGTAAATGTATATAATTGTATACATCTGCAAAACCCAATAAAAAAAAGTTTGAAAAAAAAAGAAAAACAAGTGTCAAAAACATGATAATAATACTAAGGTATGTCACGAAACAAGACAATTTAACAGCATAAACAAAGACAGACTAGCAGGAACAAGTAAAAACATATGAAAACACATACAAGCAACAGGACAGCGTATTTAGCAGCAGGGCAGTTTTGTCAAATGATGAATACATCAAGACTAGTGCTGACAGATTTGGAGACTTATGAGCCATGTTCTTAATGGTCTAGAAAAGGACCTGTAAGTGTTAAGGTCCCTGGTGTTGTGCAGGTACAGCAGTCCATTCATGTGCTGCTTTGCTTTACTATACTACAGCATGGTCATGTCAATGCTTCCTCTTTGAATTGAATTGAAGTGAGAAAGAGGAAGGAGGAGAGGCGAGACAATAAGAACAATGCATAATAAGGATGCAACCTTTATCTATAGGGGGAACTATTATTGATTATTGTTTCTCTTTTGTAGTAATGCCATAGTTTAGTAGATGAATAACAACAAGACCACACAATTTCTACAAATTGAATAGTAATTCAATGCTTTCTCGCAACCTTTATTTAAGATGCTCTGAGAAATCATTGACAACGATGCTGAGATTACACCAACAAAACCATTAAAACCAGTTACAGGCAGGTAAAGGATGATTATTACAAACAAGAATTATGAGAGTATTCAGTTTTAGGTCACGTTGCAAGATTTTCATGAGTCTGCTGCATACTAAAAGCAGCCCTTCCTAAATCAGTCCTGGCACGATGCACCTGAAGAGCCAGCGAGTCACTGGAGTGAATAAAAAGAAGATATATGATGGTAATTTCAGCAACCACGGCTTTAAAGATACACAGACACCGATGATTATGACACAAGAGAAGACCAAAAAAAAAACATATCAGAGAGGAAACAGTGGTGAGTTATAAATCTCAGGGCTGAGTGGGAACCACAATCAAAGTGTGGAGGTGGCAGCGTGTCTCTAAATTTCATCCTTTATAATCCAGAACTGATAGAAAAGTTTCAACATCCTCTTCCTACAAAATAAAGGAAAGCTGGTTTTATTCCTGTATAAAAAAACTAATCTTCTTTTGTAATGTTCCAACACATTTCCAGCTTATTAGCAGACAAAATTACTACTTTCACCACTACTACTACCACAAATGATTATATATTGAATAAATGATATTAATCAACAACAATGCAGCCTTTATTTACACAGAGTACCAGTATTGAGCATGTTTCTCTTTTATAGCTATAAGTTACTAAATACGGTCTTAACCCTCACATACTGTTCATATTCTGACTCATAATTAGTCTCTATACCAATTCACTTTCATAAATTCCCCCAAATCAGTCATCAATAAATGTTTGGTTAATCTTATGGGGAAAAAAAGACATTCACAAACACTATTTTATGGGTCCAGAAGAACATTTAATAGAATACGATGAATACAACAACATATTTGAATAGTGACACAGGTCAAATTTTTACATGTGTATCAGCTGCACAAATAAGGTCACATAAAGAAAATTCCACCTTAAAGAAATGTGTATATGGTGTTTTTACAGCTCTCAAATGTAAAAAAAATTGGTCAAATTTGACCCTGAACGGTATGTAAGGATTAAAAGGTACAGCTTTACTCCTCACTGAGCTCACAGTACCACTGGAGGAGGATATTGAGATCACCTATGAACAAAAGAAGACCATGTACTCAGGACTGGCTGCTGAGTGCAGGAGAGGACCACCATCTCCCCAGTGGAGGTTTGGATACCGAGGCTTCTTGTGACCGTCAAGGAGTGATGCCCAGCAGGTTAGACCAGCTATATGTACATTCACAGAGACATATAACATTTTACATTCATATTTTGTCATTTGGCAGATGCTTTTATTCCAAAACAACTTTCAAGCGAGGCAAGACAGTCCAGCATTATAGAGACTCAAAAGTAGCTAAACAAGTGGAAGTGGAATGAGAAAGAGCGCTAATTAAACGTAAAAAAACAACAACTAGCAGTATAGACAAGTGCTTTCGAAATACCACAAAAAAAACAATAAAGTAGTGCAACCACCAACAAAGTGCTGAAATGTGTTTAACTCTGGGGTTCTGTATGCTTTATTTCAGCTAATAATTACAACATATAATACATACAGAAGTGGAGGAATAGGAGTTAGAGGCCAACTGGCTTATTCTTGATTCAGCTGTGATTTTAACACAGCTGCATGTTGCAAAAATTCAATATAATCCAGATTGGTCCTGATCCAAAGAAGTGTAAAGCATTCTATGAGAAGTATTTGAGGCTCTTTTTTATTTATTCTCTATTATTTAAAGAATTTCTAGTATGTATTAGGAAATATGTCATCTCCTTCTCTCTCATTTTACAAATATTTACAGATTAGGAGTCGGGTAAAGGAAAACAATAGTTAAACATTTTACCAGTAAGGATAATAAACAATTTGACATCTCAGAGGAACATCATTTAAAAAAATTTACCCATTCCTGTCATAACTAGCGGGAAAAAACAGGGAAAATATCCTGTATGAGTCAGCAGTATATGTTATGACAGACACTGAAAGACTTTCATTATGACAGCTAAGAAATATATCCTAACCCTAACCCTACAATAAAAATCTTATTTAACCCATTTGTACCTCAGAGAACATTATGTGTAGTGTGAAGGGGTTAAAAATGTAGATTTAACATCAATTTAGGGTTTATATGTCTATTTGTATATTGAAAAAGTTCAATAAAACAATTACATCAATTTAAATTATTATTATCTAAAGATGTTGTATTGTTTGTTAAATTAATTGGAGTTATTAAAGAAGAAAAGATGAATTTGTATTAGAAAGTGTGATTATTTTATCCTACTGAGGGATCATCTTCTTGATATAAATGATCTTTGACAGTGTTTGACTTGTTCCCTCTAGTGGTCGTGTCCTCTCTCCTCTGTATGCTGAGTAGTGTTGTTAAGTATATTTATGTAATGTCTTCTATTAAAATAAACGATTCCTTTAAGGTGGATCATGCTTTATTTTGTACTTCTATCAATATCATTAATCATGGTGTCACGTGTCTTTGGCCTCTCATTCATCTGGATTAGAGCTGCAACTAAGGATTAGTTTCCTTATCAGTTTATCTGTGGATTATTCTCTCAATTACACTTTATACTTTATCAATTTAATCTTTAAAGCATCTGTTCAAAACACCACTATGTGTGGTTAATGCTGTGAGCTTCTTTGTGCTTTTAGTGTTTTTTATGACACTTTTAACTTATGTAAAGCATCTTTAAGTACTTTGAAAAGCGCTTGATAAATAAAATACATTATTTATATTGCTATTATTATTATTATTAACATGAGAAAATAGTGAAAGTGTGTGTATATACCTGGGTGGGTGAGGATAATATATAATACCTTTGATGACAATTGTATGGAAGTTTGTGATTGGGCAATTTAAGTACCAAATTCCACCAAATTCATGTAATTTAATTTCTAAAAGGAATGATAGATATGTTGAAAGGTTAAATGTATTATGCCCAGACTCTTGATCATTTTAATAATAATAATAATGATTCTAAAAAATAAAATAAATTCAACCCAGTTTGCCTGAGTCCAAGATCATGTTTAAAAGTGTTTTTATTGTGTCTGACTATAGTTCAAACCCAAAGAAATTCAGTTTAAGGATGTAATGAAACAGAGAGAAAGCAAGTAACTCTCACATTATAGAAGCTGAAACCAGATCATTTTTGCATTTCTTTCTTAAAAAAATACTCCAAATATCATATTGTGAAAATGCAGATTAACTTCTGACTTATCATTTAACTGACTTATCATTGCAGCTCTAATCTGTATTCATGCTGAGTTCTTGCATGCAGCATGAAGCACCGGAGGTCAGTTATCTGTCGAGTGACATGACATCAAGCTCTCATCACAAAACAGACTAAATGTCCAACTGGGTAATCTTAAAGAGATAAATATTACTGTTGCATGACACTCATATCTGTCACCTTGTTAGTGTTATTTGTATGACATTAATGAACTAATGTGTTGTACTCTACTACTGTATCACACATCACACATCACAAATGAGCTAATTTCCCTCATGTTGCCCTTTAGACAAAATAAAAAAACCTGTACCAAGTTCTGGTTTATAAGTGTGCTCAGTCTTCCTCTCATTATGCCCAACTTCCTCTCACCCTGCCTGTTATTGTGAGAGCGTCCTGGCCTGGTTCACTTTCAGAGAGATTAACAAGGTTTCACTTCACACAGGAGCTAAACCAGATGTGTCAAACTCTCCCTTAGTTCACCACATACAGCACAGTTTGATCTCAAGTGGGTCAGACCTTTAAAATCATTGCATAATAACATATTATATATATGTATAATACACTGAGGAAAAATTTGACTTGTAATGTGATTCAGATTTGACGGACAATTATCTCAAGTTGGACGTCCACAAGAAAATCAGAGGCCTTGACTGAGAATGGTGAGTTAAAATAAGTGAGAATAACAGCGTGTTTTATTGAAAAACTGGAATTACTTCTCTACTACTCCTTTTCACACTTTGCAAAGTTATCCAGTGGGCCAGATTTGACCCCTTGGTGGGCCAGTTCAGGCACACGGGTCATATGTCTGACACCTCTGAGTTGAAGAAGTATTCAAAATACTGCTACTTAACTAAATGTTTGCAAGCATCAACAGTGAAATGGTCTGTAAGAATCAAAAGTAAAAATGGTCACTGACTTTAGATACAGGAGTTTAGTCCACTGGTTCCACTGGTTCCCAGCTCAGGGGTCACCAAAAGAGACAATCCCCTCCATCACCAGAGGAAATTATGCCCCAGAAGCATAATCCAAAAGTGTTGAGTTAAGAGCAGCTGGACAAGTAGATTCTTGTTGAATATTGAAGACTCGAAGAAATTGTGCGTGTGTGCTCTGAGCTATTTTAGAGAACTGGTTGATAACTAGGCTTCACACTTCACACATTCCCCTAAATTAGTGAAAGTCAAGATTCACCAATGAGACCAATTCATCCATTCAGGATACATTTACAAAAATAAGTCAAATAGAAATGTTTAGAAATTATGAAATAACTGATCAAACTGTACTTTTCAGCTGGGTTTAGCAATAAGGAGATACTTGTGTAACCGAGCGTTAAAGACATACTTACATAGATTATAAAATAAAAACATGGAGGCTCTGCAGCTTGAACAAGATGGCCACACATTGATTATGCTCATTCAATCATGCACATCCACATACATTCACATCCGTTCTACCTTTCTATCATCAGTTTATCTCTCATAAATTTGAAGAAGTAGAACAGAAGAGAGTGTATGTGGATTTTTGTTTGTTTAAATATGAAAGGCATGACTTGCTTCCTGCTGGAAACATTTTTCTTTTCACCTATTTGTCTCGTTGCAGTCATTGTAGTGAAAACTCCATTGTTTGAAGATAATGTTTCATGACGCCCACAGATGTGTGATTTTACTGCATTCAGGGGAGCTCGGTCCTCTCTTTATGGGAACCCTGCATATATTATTTTTCTCTTAGTAAAACCTAAAAACAGGTCTATTTGACCCGAATATAATATAAGAGATATGCAGCTATTTGAAAGACATAATAGTAAGACTAAATGCCATGGAAGTGTGACACTTTATATTCAATAAATGAAAAAATAAAGTGATATTAGTGTATTTTTACATTACCAGCTCCAGTTATTACATTTGTTAAAGGTTTTTTAACCTAACTAATAACATAATAACTTTTTTTTTAAATTATTGGCAAAAAGTTATTTGTTCAGAAATGTTTATTACAGTATTGGCTGCTACACTTTGTTTGTTAGAAACGTGATAAAGAGGATTATAGATTATGGGGTTATATTAAGAATACTTAAATGAAACAAGTTTAATATCTAGAATATAACTTCTCATGATCTTCTAGACACTCCCATACAGTAGATGGCAGCATGCACCTTTAACATTGGTTTACAAAACAAAGAAGAAGAAGAGGTAGGAAGAGGAGGAGAAGGAGTAATGCTGCTCCCATGTTGTTGTTTTGGTTGGTTAACTTTACACACATAGCCGACTAACCAAGCCAGTGATCCGGGAGCCATGTCAGCGTGGCGGAGGCTGCATGTGTTGGTGCGGCCGGCTCTCACCTGCAGCCGGCTCACACAGCAGCGCACCTGGCTGTGCTGCAGCCTGAGCACCGGTGCACCTCTCCGCAATGACTTCTTCAAAGGTTAGAGGGGGGGGGACAACACACAAACATAACCTCCAGAAATGCTTCAATTACCACATATGTGTCTGTGCATGGACAGTTCTCATCTGACAGTGCCCCCATCCACATGGCATGAGGGCAGTGTTGGGAAAGTTCACTTTCTACATGAACTAGTTCAGTTCATAGTTCACACATTTTAAAATGAACTAGTTCAGTTCATAGTTCATAATTCCAAATTATGAACTAAGTTCACAGCTCCAAAAAATGAACTAGTTCAGTTCTTTTTTTCAATACGTTGCGAACTATACTCTTTTAAAACTGTTGCCACAGCCAGCAATTATTTCATTAGTTTAACACTGAAAAAGCCGGTGGGCAGAGTTTGCACATAAACGTTAGATTGTTCCCTTCCTTGTCGATTTTCTCATAAAAATCGCTGAGATAATTATATGAGACCTCCTTATGTCCACATGCTGCTGTCGCTTCCATGCTGCTTCCATGCTGTTTTTTGTTTTGTTTTGTTTTGATGACGCATGGAGCAGTGCGACACTGGCTGCCTTTGCCTATGGTTGCCAGATAGCTCTACTCAACTGTGGCGCTCTCGGACTTTTTAGGCATAATCTGGCACAGACAAAGAAGTACACGCAACGGTTGGGCAACACTTATTGAACGAAATTTAAAAAGAGTGAACGTGACGTTCACGGACACCAGAATGAACGCGTTCATAGTATCGTTCATCAGGCAAAAATACCGTTCGTTCGTTCAAGTTCACCAAAATTATGAACGAGTTCATGAACTTTCGTTCAATGAACGCGTTCATGCACAACACTGCATGAGGGGTCACTGAATGATTTAATGAGTGTGAAAAAGATGTGAATCATATGTTATGGCCTCTGCAGTCACTGGATCGCAACATCATTATGGGAGATTTTGCACAAAAGTGTCAGACACTCTCCACCACCATCATCATAACACCAAATGAGGGAATATCTTCATCCCTCCAGTAGAGTTCAGAGATTTAAGATGTAGATAAGATCAGATAAGATGTGTCTTTATTGATCCCCTTTGGGAGGAATTCAAATGGACACAAGCAGTACAGTGAAAAAAAAGTAGCAGCGTAAGGGTTAAAGTGACAAAATAAAATGAATAAAGTACTAATATACAGTTAACTGGCTCTTTTTGTAAATACATCTGCAATATATAAATGAGCCATTTGCAGAAGTTCCAGAGATTATATGCATGTGCAATGTTCCTGAGATTTACTTACATACATACATACATACATATTTACATAACCTCATACAGATAAAAATAAATGTGCAACATGCAGAAGTTCCTGAGATATATGCATGTGCAATGTTCCTGAGATTTGCATACATACATATTTACATAACCTCATACAGATAAAAATAAATGTGCAATGTGCAGAAAACCTGAGATTATATACATGTGCAGTGTTCCCTGGGATTTACATAGTAAGGTAAAGTAAATCAATGCAATTTAGATGAAATGCAACGGCACATTGAAGCTGTTCTGGTGGCACATGGTGGCTCAACACCATACTAAGACACTTTATGTTGGTTATTTCTTTATTTTGTCCCTGTGTCTGCGTATAAAATACTCTACTTTGTGTGGTGTGTCTGACATGATTTTTCCACACACAAAAAAAAAGAAATAATCTTGTTAAAATCCTTTAAATTACATCTACTTCTTTTTCCCTCATTAAAAATTGACTGTAAAGTCCATCCTCAGTGTTTGTGCACTGGATGTCTCACACTGGATGACTCACACTTAATGTAAGTTTGGACCAGGACCGGCCTCCAAACTATGTGCAATGTCACAAATCATGCTCGTAGGCTTGGATTTTCAATGAGCTCAGAGACACTTTCCCACTTTAAGCAGGTGAATGTGAAAACAGCCTTCAAGTTTCATGGACATGAAGAAAAGCTCTTTTGTTTTTAGTGGAGGAGTGACTTTTAAGTTTCTGCTTTTGTGCCGCTGCAGACCTGGAGGCCCAGCTGGCTGCTGTGAGGAAGAAGGCAGCGGATGCTCTTCCGGGGAGCGGCTGGAGCCCCCTGGAGATCAACCCAAATCTTCCTCCGGAGAGGGCCGACATCGTGATCGTTGGAGGTGGTGTGGTGGGCTGGTCCATCGCCTACTGGCTGAAGCAGAGGGAGAGGATACGAGAAGGGGTGAAGGTTATCGTGGTGGAGAAGGACCCGACGGTGAGCAGCACAATGCATCATTTATAACACATATTTAAATCAGTAGTAAATCCTTCCAAAATGTAAACGGCACAATTTGTCTGTATGCAAAATTTAAAGGACAGGTTCACAGTTTTTCAACAGTCGGGTGAACAGTGAAAGAGGTTTTCCTCTCTGTAATCATTCCTCCTGTTCATACTGACTAGTAAAAGTGTGCTTTCAAATGTGCTTTCAATGTAAAGTGATGGAGGCCAAAATCCACAGTGTGTTCACACAGTTTATTTAAACTTCAGCAGTCTGAGTTAGTCATATCAAGTGGATATCTGCCACATTTACAGTCTTTTTAGCATCAAATTCCCTCTTAGTGTTTCCCGGTTGAGCTGTGGTGGAAGTACAGTAACAAAAAGAGGAACTTTGGCACTAAAAAGACTAACGTTGAAAGATATCTACTTGATTTGACTCATTTTGGACGATTGACGCTTCATTTTAGCTTCAGATAAACTTTTAAATACAATTTTTGCACAGAAAATACCATATACCATGATATGATATGATATGATATCATCAGAAATGCACAATAGTTGCTCGAATGATGTCGAGAATGGCCGCTGACAATCCTGCGCCCCTTCCAGAAATGATGATCTCCCCCCACTGTCCCCTGTAGTGAGCTGCATGAGCCACCTTAATACTTTGGATTGGTTCCCTAATTGTTTCCACTCAGCGTTAGCAACAAAACCTGGGAGATAATCCTCAGTCTCTGTGAGCAAAGCATTTAGAGATGGGACTAACAAGGAGAAGGTTAAAATATCTTCTGAATTGTTTACAGATCCTAAGAGTTGAGATCATATACAGCAGGCCTCTGCTCTTATGTAATTCTTCACTAATTGCTTCCCCCTGCATGTGATTCCTCCTCAGTACTCTCAGGCCTCCACGGTGCTGTCAGCCGGGGGGATCCGCCAGCAGTTTTCCCTTCCCGAGAACATCCACCTCTCCCTGGCGTCCGCGGACTTCATGAGGAACATCAATGTAGGTCACGATGAGAGTCACCATGTTCCCGCTTGCTCTCGTACGGAGCCTCTCTCTCGGATCGCTGCGCTCGCTCTCGTAATGAATGACAAGCTTTTAAATCATTGAATGTCACAGTGACTCATGATGCTCAGAGCTGGTGTTGTGTTAATGTTTGTGCATGAACAGCTTGTATGTAAGCTGAGGGTCGACCGAGTGTGATAAATTGATGCAAATAGAGTCAGCGCTAGTTTGAGACTGAACAGTTTGTGTATCAGATGAATAAATTGTCATGGGTTATGTTGCATTTTGGGTAATGTAGGCGTCAGGCTTTGATAAGGAAGAAAAATGTGATGAATGAAAAAGATCTGCTGCACATCTGTATAATAAAAAAAGACTTTTGGGTCTAATAATGTTACAGGAGTGTAATGATAAAATGATGGAATACTCTTTTAAAGGAGTAGTACGACAAATTTTGAAATATATTTGGGCCCTAGTTTTGTATGCAAAATTTAAAGGACGGGTTCACAGTTTTTCTAGTCTTGAAAGTAGATTTGAGGCTTCTATTCAGCTTCAGCAGTCTGAGTTAGTCATATAAAGTGGATATCTGCCACATTTACAGTCTTTTTAGCATCAAATTCTCTCTTTGTGTTTCCTTGTTGAGCTGCGGTGGAAGTATAGTAACAAAAAGAAGGACTTTGGCAATAAAAAGACTGTAACGTTGAAAGATATGTACTTGATTTGACTCATTTGGGCAGCTGAAGCTCCATATTAGCCTCTGTTTCCCCCAGTTTGTTAGTCTAGAAATGATTAAATGTGGAAGTTAAAGAGTATAAAGTGACTGTGGCAGTTTCTCTCACCTCCTCAGGAACACCTCAGCGTGATGAACGAAGACCCGGTGGATCTGCAGTTCAACCAATCAGGATACCTATTCCTGGCTAGTGAGGAGGTGGCTCACATCATGGAGGAGAACTACAGCACCCAGAGGTGTTGATCCTCTTTTAATCAAGTCCAACTGTTTGATATCAGAGAGATGAGAACTGAGAACTTTTCCTTTTAGAAATTTAAGCTCAGTATTTCGTTTCAGGGGTGAAATTATTTATCAATCAATAATCTGAATTACGTGTGATTTTAGGCAAGCTGGAGCCAAAGTTTCACTTCTCTCTCCTACACAACTGAAGGAGAAATTTCCCTGGATTAACACAGATGGTGTGGTGCTCGCTTCGTACGGTGAGCACTTTAGGATCTTACGGAATATGCAGGTTTATTAATTAAAGCATTAATATTTATTTTACACCTGTCCGGGTCTGCAGGGTTGGAGAACGAGGGCTGGTTTGATCCCTGGACGCTGCTGAACGCCTTTAAAAGGAAGGCGATGTCTATGGGAGTCATTCAGTGCTGCGGAGAAGTTACAGGTTTGTTTTATCCTCCTAATCTCACAAGTCTGGACTCACTTTATCACAAGAAATGGGAAAGTGTGTCCAAACGTTTATGGTTAAAGTGTAATTCTGCTTATTTTTGACCTTTTTTTTTTAATAATAGGTTTTAAACATACAACAATCATGGTGAGAACCGGTGACGATGAACAAGTGGGCATCCGGAGAATACAATCTGTCAGAGTAAGCATAATCGTCTTATTTTTATTTATTCTAATTCTGTTTTTGGTAGAGGTCCTGCAGAAGCATGTGTTTACTTTGAAAAATCACTTTTGTACTCAGTTCAGTGTATTTGCCAAAGACGTGAACACATTTTCCACTTATTTAAAATGCTAACAAAGATCGGGAACTCTTTTTACTTTACTAACACACACTGCCACAGTAACAGTAACAGTAACAGCACAGTGTTATTATGTTGTATACATGACGGGAGATGGTCTGGTGTCGAGCAGGTGCAGATGCCTAACAGCTTGGAGTACCAGCCGGTTGAATGCGCCATTGTGGTGAACGCAGCTGGAGCCCATTCTGGTAAATTGGCAGAGATGCTGGGAATGGGCTTCGGTGCCAAAGACACCTTCGCTGGAGTTCCACTGCCCGTTGAGCCTCGGAAAAGGTAATTTACTGACTTTAAGGGCCTTTTTTTCCCCCTATTTTGTTTGCGAGCCTCTTCATACAAGTCCACTACAGACTTCTGACAGCTTTTATTTAACTCTCACAATTAGTCTCTAAACTTATTCAGATTCATAAATTCCCCGTCAGTCTTTAATTAATGTTTGATCAATCTTATATGAAAAAATAAACATTCACAATCACTGTTTTATAGTCCAGGATAACATTTTATAGAATATGAAGGATACAAAAACATGTTTGAAGCTAATCTTTTAATTTTTTTTAAATAAACACAGGTCAAATTTGTACCTAAAAATGTGTGTCAGCTGCACACAAATAAAAAAAATGCATTTTATTTACATATTTGTAAACTTTGGGTCTCATTTGGAAAATTCTGGTTAAAATAAATGTGTCTAAAGTATTTTTACAGCTCTCAAATAAATAAAAAAAAGGGTCAAATTTGACCCAGAACAGTGTGTAAGGGTTAAACTCCAGTGAACCGGATAAGTGAGAGGCTTTAGAGTGCTGACTCTCAACTTTAATTCGAGGGTGCTCACGTCCACGTCTGATTGACTGCGTGAAAATTGTAGCTCTTTTAAACATAATCACAGGGGGTAAAGAAAAAAGTGCTATAGGTCATTTACTGCTCGGTCAGTATGGACGTGAACACCCTTAAACACCCTGAAATCAACATTTTAACCAAGATCCTCTCTCTTTCTCTGCATACATGAGCTTTACTTTACTTGCTACTTTTATATACTATTTATTAGGAAAGAAAAATCATGTCAAAAGGCACATTTTCATCTGCAGTCCCTAAGCAGGTTGATATGATAAAATAAACAAAAAAGACAGAAAAAACTCCATAAAAGCACATGTAAAGCAACATTATGTGCTACTCTGTACTAATTTGACAACAATGGAAATGATGGTCAAATTAAAAGGAAATATCTAATAATACCTGAAGTATTTTGTGACTCAGATTGCATTAAAACCAGTCAGCTCAAAGTGATTAATAAACAGAAGTAGTTGTAGGTAAATGTACTGTAATGGTTAAATGGTTGAAATGTCATCATACAGCTTCTGCTTTAAATCAAATGAACGCATTTTTTTGGAGTGGTGTCAGTGAGGGGTTACTAGAGTTCATCTGACATGGCTGTGGATGTAGATGAAATGAGAAAGGTCAGGAACCGCAGCTTCTAGAGTGTCCTGTATATAGCAGGAGTCAGCAATTAAGTTCAACCATGGGCCAAATTTGCAGGCACAGTGGAAACACGTGTTTTTGTTTATGCTCAGGAGGGTTTTTTCCTCATTTTTAAATATTTAACATGTTACTGAATACATATACTGCTGTTTTTAATTCTTTGAAATCAATATTTTTGACTTTTTTCATTAAATATCTTTATATTATTTTCCAAAATCTACATGAACTAATGAATACATTTTCAAATGAGAGCTAAATGTTGCTTTATAAGAAATGATCTCTCTTATAAATCATGTCAGTATCCATGAAAAACTCCTGAACTTAGATTTTGGTGCTTAATGGGTACACTTTACTTTGATTAAGTAATAGAAATAGTTACATTACAATAGTACATTTTAAATAGAGTAACTAGTAATCTGTAACCTATTACATTTCCAAAGTAACCTTTCCAACCCTGCAGATGGCCTATCAGTAATCCACACACAACACACAGTGGTCTGCTTCATTCGTTAGTAAATGAGGCTGAGGTACTTTTATTACAAATCTGTTCTGCTCAGATAGGAAATGTTTGTTCATATTTATTGGGACCTTTTTGTTAATGCTGTTATCTATTCTAGATTTATGAAGAGACATCTATAAAAGGAAAAACTTGAGCTTTTGTCAGTGGGTCAAATATTTGTGCTGGAGAGACAGATTTGGCCCACAGGCAGCTATTTCATGTCACTGCTCTATATTATACTATATATGAGTGGTTCCCAAATTTTTTTTATATGATGGCTCTTCTTCATGGGAATTTATGCTGAGCATCTGAAAAACTCACAAGCCTCACAGTTGGCTTGTTTAACCAGTCAAAATGTAAATAAAATATGATTTAATGCAAATGCCACATGTTGAAATTATATTAAATGCACAAGAAATGTAGAATGGCATGAGAAATGTAGCAGCCCCATTGGGCCTTCCTCAAGAAACCTCTGCTCTATAGTATACTCTTTATTTAATGACATGAAAGTACATTTTATACATTAATGCAAGTATATACTCGATGTAAGAACTTGAAGATACGATAACATCCTTGTATCACCGATCTCTCCCTCAATCTTTTTCCAGGTATGTGTACGTAGTCCACTGTCCTGATGGTCCAGGTCTCGACACTCCCTTCCTGATCGACTACTCTGGAGTTTACTTCAGAAGAGAGGGGTTAGGAGGGAACTACATCGCTGGGATGTCACCTGAGGAGGTTTGTTGTTCGTCTAAGCTGTTTCCCTGACTATTATAAATAAGAACAAAAGAGATCTAAGTGTTTATCCGCGTGTCTGTCCCCAGGGGGAGGAGCCAGATATCAGCAATCTAGAGGTGGATCATCAGTTTTTTGAGGAAAAGATTTGGCCCAGCTTGGCCCATCGTGTTCCTGCTTTTGAGAAACTAAAGGTAAGGGGTTTGGGACACTTATAATTGACGAGCACATAAGGTTTTCATTGATCTATTTTCTGCTAATTGCTCTACAAATATGTTAGTCCACTTTATTTTGAGCATTTCTGTGTTATTTTAATGGATTTTAAAAAAAAGTCAGCACAGGTATTTTTAGTTTAAAGGCCTAAAACCGCCTATTGGAGGTAGGGATGGGAATTGAGAACTGGTTCCAAATTGTCCGATCTATCCATGCTTATGGAGTTCCTCTTATCAATGCCCAGGAATGACTTGACTGTGTACAGCGCGACACACGCTTAGGTTATCTTCAGCTATCTCGTAGTTCATCTTGTTTAACTTTGTAAGATGCTTTCAATATATATATTATTTTACAGTCAGTGGTCTGAAACAGATCATTCTAGCTCCTGTTATCAAATTTTTACACATGTTCACTTGAAAGTTTTGTCACTTTAAACGTGTTTAACTCCGACATACAACATCATAACTGTATAAAAACTAACAGGAAATCACAAAAAGACAAAAATGTCCCCTTTAAGGCTCAGCCTTTTACAGATCAGACTTACCTCTTGTTCCTCTCCTCAGGTGAGCAGTGCGTGGGCGGGTTTCTACGACTACAACACCTTCGACCAGAACGGCATCATCGGGATTCACCCTCTGATCAACAACATGTACTTTGCCACCGGCTTCAGCGGCCACGGCCTGCAGCACTCGCCCGCGGTGGGTCGCGCTGTGGCAGAACTGATCCTGGACGGGAACTTTAAAACGCTGGACTTGAGCAACTTCGGCTTCAAACGCATTCTGACCCAGGAGCCAATGTTGGAGAGGAACATCGTTTAGATGAGGACTCCCTGGACTCCTACCGTCCACACTCCTGCCAAAGCAAAGGATCATTCAGGTTTTCTACAACTGTGGGTCTTATTTTAGTGTCTCCCCGTCACTATATAACATTTTACTCATCATATCAATCGCTGAAACCTGGAAATGGAGCCTCATCGTGACAGTAAAGTCCAAAAAAGGCATGAAACAGGAGCAGACAGTTCACTCCCTGTTTCCTACAGACTGTCAACATTGTTTTTTAACCCTAATCAACCTTTACTGAATTGTTTTTTGTGACCAAACCGAACCAGATCTTAACACAGCAGTGTGATAACAGTGTTTTGGAAGACAATTACAAATTATAACTATAATAATAATCTCTACGATTACAATAGGGCCTTTGCACTGTATAGTGCTTGGGCCCTAATAATATTAAACTTCATTTCTGTAGCACCTTTCCAAACCAAAGTTAGAAGGTGATTCACATAAGACGGTATACACCATTTAAGTAAAATAAAATGAACAGAATAACATAGAGAAAAACACAATAAAAAGTGTAAGTATAAGCATAAATAGATGAAACATTTATAAATAAAACAACTGACTCAGCTGATCTAATACTGAGGGGGAGTTCATCAGTGTTGGAACTACAACAGTAAAAGCATCCTGTACATTATGTCATCCTACCAGTGTATGTGTTTTGTTTTGGAGCATAATTATAATTATTAAAGTATTTCTGAAGGGAAAAGGTTACACACGTTTGGGTGGAAAGGAACCAAACTGTTGACACACCCGTGATACAGTATAAACTGTAATAATTGTCAAAATCTTGACTTCTACTCTCAGATTTCCATCGAACTTCGGTGTGTGTGTGTGTGTGTGTGTGCAGTTTTTAAACTTTAATTGAAGCAACTGCAACCACGTTGTTTCCAGATGAGTGTACATCTTTGTAATGCATACTGTAATATTGTGTAATGTAGTGCAATGCAACAAAGCTGTTTTATAGTCTGAAAAATAACTGAACATAAACCTCAAAGATGTTTTTTTTAATCACTTTACATTGTAATGTGTTTCTCTCCGGTACATTTTATAGTTAAGGATCTTGTTATTATTGCATAGTTATTTTAGTCGATTTGTGTTTCTCTGTTGAATCAATTTAGTTTGATCATTTCCGTGTTTCATGGAATCAATCAATGCAAATATATTTTATTAATAATAGTCAAGATCTTTGTACAAAGTATTGGCTTCAGTTGTGTTCATTAAAGCATTATTTCCTTCTTTCCTGCAGGCATCACAGCTCTTATAGATCAGATTCAGTTTATGTAATTGCACAGTAACTAAAACATTGCAGCAGGCTGTAATAATTTGAATTTTATAAACACTGAACACCTCATTTCAAATTGTACATGCACTGAATATTTATAGTACATTTAAATATTTTAAAATGGGGTTTTGGAGAATCCCAGATTGTTGCTACAAAAAGTCATTAGTACTTAAAGTTCAACACTAAGTATACAATATTGATTTAATTGTATATTTGGGTATTTGGTTGCTCTTAAGATTCAAGTCTTTATAGTCTGTATTTGTCTCCATACTCAGATATTGCTAATGTAGTAGTGTTACAGGTCTTTTTTGGGGGGGGTTGTCCACCAGATGGAGCCATTTCTGTGACTAACCAGCATGGAGCATCATCCCACATGTGACACATTGAAGGAAAACTATAAGCAAAATGTAATTTAGAAATTTAAGTGGGGTTTTTTTCTTCTGTAAAGCCACTAAAAGAAGTGTGGAAGATTAATCGAGGAGACTTGCAGCCTGAGGGAAGAAGCTGCTCTGTAGTCTGGTGGTAATAGAGCGGATACTTCTGGCTGCAGGGTGAAAAAGTCAAATCAAATGTATCTATAAATAACATTTGAAAACAACAGTAGTCGACCAAAGTGATGAACAATCAAAAAAACCAACACAGCAAAAATATACAGACTAGTGTCGTAGACAAAAGACAACTCTCATACTGAGTTAAAACAAAGAGTAAAAATGTTTTTTAAGACAGGATTTAAGAACAGGCAGTGAGGAGGCCAGCCTAACATGTTGTAAACAGAGTGTGGCTGAGGTGGATATTGTCTTTTAACATCGTTTTGGGCTCTGTGAAGGCGCCTCACCTCACTGATCTCACTGATGCTCGATAGATGGGTGCTGATGATGCTCTGGGCGGTTTTAATTACCTGCTGCAGAGCCTTCCTGTCTCACGTCTCGTGCTAATTTGTGATGTTTCTAGTCAGGATGCTTTCTAATAGCTCCTCTGTAAAAGTAAAAGTTCAGTACAGTCGTTTCTGAGCTTCCTTTAATAGGGAGGAGATGTGTGAGGGTCACTGTGATGCTGAGCCTAAAACTATTAACCTGCTTCACTTCAGCTTACCTAATGTAGCCTCCTTTTGTTTTTTCTAAAATCAGCTTGTTGTTTTTGTTGATGTTGAGCAGTACACCGTTGCTGCAAGATTGTGGATTTCCTCCCAATATGAACTCATCACTGTTTGAAATCTGGCTGATGATGGTGCTGCGATAAGGAACAGGAGCTTCTTTTTTTTTTTTTTGAGACACGCAGTTTCAAGATCTACTTTATAACAGTTGGTTTATTCTGGGAGGTTTCACTGAGAGAAAACCTGATCACATTCACACTTGGAAGCTGCCCAGTACAACCACTGTATGATCCACTGGTAATGACTTTCCCCACCCACACTTATCCTGCTGGTCCAGGGTTTGAAACTATGACACACATCTTTCTCTAACCTTTAGGCCACCACTGCCCCAAATCTGCTCAACCAATACTGCATCCGTTTCTGTTATTTCCCAGAACAATTTGGCATTGTAGTTTTTAGCAAGCAACGCTAATACAGAAGTAAATAGTGCATTTGTTGGTCACTGTTTTGTTGCTTTAGTGAGTATTTAAGTGGCAGGATGGGGGTAAAGTGACAGCGCCCATGTTCTCTATAATGTGGGAACGTGTCAGCCAAATCAATGGTGTGACTAACTGATGTGATATCAATCGTTTTTTGGCTCTGTGGCACAAAAAAATTACAATTAGGAGAAGTTTAAACAGCAGATATTTGTTTGTAGGATCAGTTCATTGCTAGATTGGGATTAGATTTTAAGAAAAATATAGAATATCACTACACTTATGCTTTTAAAATGAATAAAATTAGCATTGCAAAACAGGGGTTTCCCTAAGATAGAAGTCAGATGAGGGTCTGTATTTTTAAAAACATCATTGAAAGAAGATAGTAAGAATGGATTTGTTTATTCTAAATTCACAGGCAAAAAACCTAGCCTTGCAAATTGGAATATGGAAAAAATTTAAACGCAAATGAAAACAGCTTATAAAGCTTTAGCATCTAATAATTGAAGGCAGTTTAGTAATTTGGTTAAAACAAGGAAAAAATAAGATGATCTCGTGTTTAACATGAGAAAAAGCACTCTGACACCTTTAAAATATTAATGCCTCTTAAAGTGTAGGATATACACTGCATTAATGAGGTACATGCATATTAAAGTGTGCTGTCTGTTGACCTTAGCTTTGAGCTTATGTGTACCATTTATACAGTACTAACTCCTAACATATTAATGTGTCTGTGTATTTAGCATATCCAGCGTTTTTACAGCTCTCATGATTATCATAAATGGCTCATTTCTCTTAGTCATGCCTCGATTTAAGCAGGGTCTTGTTTTTCAGAGTCACGGCTTTCTGTAAAGCATATGATGATATGAAAGAAGTGGAAATGTTTAACGTCAGTCAGCATATTGAAATATATGTCCAGTAGGTTTTAAACTTAGTCTATTTTTGGGAAATACCATCAATGGTGGAAGAAATAATCAGATTCTTATGTAAAAGCACAGATAACAGATATAACAAAGTAGAAGTCCTGCATTCAATCGATATGATCTTATTTTTTGTTTATTTATAAGGATACTTATTCAAAATATTTTATATACTGTATAGATATATCTATTTTCTATATGTGCATGTACTGTAGTTCTTATGTCCTTTACTGTTGATTGTTATCAGTGTATTCCTGTGACCTGTGTGTTAATATCAGCCTGCAAACCAAAAATGATTCAGGATAGTAATGAACTTCAAGTTGAAGCTTAAAAAGTTAAGGTAATTGTTCTACAGAAAAATGTCCCCTGTGAAGATTTTCTGTTATATTTGACATTATTATCATTATTATTATTGCCAGTACCAAAGGAACAGTGTGCAAGTAGTATTTTACTGCTTGAGTTGGTTGAGGTGAAACTCAAGTCAGGTTACTTAGTCGAGTGGTTCTCAACCTAGGGCTCGGGCCCCATTTGATGGGTCACAAGATAAATCTGAAGGGTTGTGACATGATTAATGTCATAGAAGAAAATACAACGCTCTGCGACATGGTATTCAGTTTTTGTATCTTCTGTAATCTTTGCTCTTTTTGTGAAATATTGGATAACTTTACCTCTTCACCTTTTTACTCACAGAGATCTGATGCATGACAGGTTTTAGTCTTTAAGAATATGTTGTATTGTATAAGTACCATTATATTTTTTCTATTTGAAAATCTTAATCTCACAAATAATCAGTAACTACAATATGTGT
This sequence comes from Scomber scombrus, assembly GCF_963691925.1. NCBI lineage: Eukaryota > Metazoa > Chordata > Actinopteri > Scombriformes > Scombridae > Scomber > Scomber scombrus. The sequence continues at coordinate 17,552,784 of NC_084983.1, forward strand.
TGGATAATTTAATGGAGTAAAATGTGCTTTATATCCCTTGGTGGAAGTATAAAGTAGCACTCACTGTAACTACAGTACTGATACCGATGAATATCATAAGACTGTTATTGTTCAATTGAAACTAATTTGTGCATTTTGCAGCCAGTGGTAAGCAATGCTTGACTGATACAAAAAACAGTTGTGGTTTCCTTTTAAAATAAAGAGTTTTTTTTTAAACACCCCCGCTGCCACAGATAGAACAGTGAAACAAGATATGTCCACATCCTCCATGTGTTAACTTCCTGCAGCACCATGCACCAGCAAGAACCAAGAGTAGTAAATAAAGTCATTGGCTAAAAAAAAAAGAGTTTCATTTAAAGAATCGAGATGCATGTGAAAGTACACAAAAAAAATCCCTCAACTAAAGTTAAATGTAGTCATTTAACAAAATATTCAATTCATACAATGAAATCTAGACTTGAGATAGCACAATAATGATAGCCTACTACAGTGTGAAGCTATTATAGTCACTGAAGTGGATAATGTTTCCTTCACAGACACATCTGCAGACACCAACAGCTTCACAGCTTTAACCACAACCGCAAAAAAGAAACTATCATGGGGATTAAAAATGAACATTACTCATAAACTGCAAACAGCACATGCTTCCTGAAATGTTAAACCACAGAACATCAGAGTTTAGGTTGTAGGTTGTTTAGATGTAAGTCTATAATAGCCTACATCAAATGCACTAAACACTTTGAATAAACATTTTAACACCAGTGGAGGTAAAGTAAAGTATTATGATAACATTATATCCAACAATAATAGTGTACTGAGCACAAACATCCGTACACACAGGGCTGAAAAGTCACTAATTACAACATGTTTGTTATTGTAACTGAGGAACCGCCTACATTTTGAGCACATTGGTAATTCTGCTTTTACAAATCAAGACATAAGATCAACATGAAAAGTTTTTTTGTGCCAATTAAATAGCTAAAGTTATAGGTGGAAAGTATTAAATATCTCCAGAAGAAAACGGAGTGTGATTAGTCATTAGCATCTAGCAATCTTTTCAGATATTTGGATTTTGAATAGTCCATTATGTGTGAAGTTCTCAACTTTAAGGTATATTTTACACATGTGGCATACATCTAGTATCTGGTATTTCGATAGTAAAAAGCCTGATTTTCATATCTACTGACATTACTGAAATAATATCCAGAGTTTTAATGCTACCGTTACTTTTTTCATGCTAACATTACTCGTGTGAGGGCACTTATGCACTCTTAACTTGTAAAAGAAAATCTCATGTAAGCTAAAGTTACTTATTTAATGCGAACGCTACTTATTAAATGTTAATATTACTTTTTTTCAAGCTAACATTACTTGTTTGAGGGCGATGTGCTCTTAACTTGTGGAATTTTTTTTAATGTAAGCTAACGTTACTTATTTAATGCTAATGTGACTTTTTTATGTTAACATGTGTGAGGCCGCTAATGTGCTCTTAACTTGTGGACATTTTTTAATGTAAGCTAACGTTACTTATTTAATGCTAATGTCACTTTTTTATGCTAACATGTGTGAGGCCGCTAATGTGCTCTTAACAGACAAACAGCAGGAACCTCATATAGCGTATTCACTGGACTCAGAGGGGGGGCCAGGGGGGAAATCACCACTCTAATGCCCCCAAGAACAAAAAAATACAGCGAAAGTGCCCCCTAAGGTGCCCCCACAGCTAGCATACAAAGGAGGAAACATACCAAAGTTATGTAATGGCTGTCTTAGTCATGGGTAAATCAAGATGAAAGGCCTTGTAGAGGGCCTCTCTATATGTGACAATCTGAAATGAAGTGCCCTCATGGGCGCCCTTTCAGCTGAAGAAAGTGTGATAGTGATCCTTAAAGTACCACCACAAGTGAGAAAACATGATCTGCCCTTTAAATGCCATATTAGTTGCTGTTGTAATGGAGTGATGTGGAGGTTCTGTATGGGTGTCCTTGTAGTTAGAAAACAAAATAATCACAAAAAGTGTAATTTATGCTGCCTGTAAGCCTAACATACTAAAGTGCAGAACTGGGTGTCCTTTCATTGTAAAAAACAAAAAACAAAACACACAATTTATTGCCCTCTAGAAACCTCCCCCCACCTCCACGTGTGAAAAAACATGATGCCCTTTTAATGAACCAAAAACAGTGTCCTAAAGGTGCTCTGTTTGGGAGACAAACATTGTATAAGTGATGAGTATATTCTGAGTCGCCCCAGAAAATGTTAACTTTAATTAGGGATGTAACCTTTTTACCAAACATGCATCATTGTTCTCTGCAGATGGGGGTCATGGATGTATTATTAGCGCTGAACAGTGGACCGAAAATGGCGCCCATTCAGTCTTATAATTATTTCTCAGTTGGTGCATATGCCAAAAAAAGGTTTCTAACTAGGTTTGCTCCTGTGTTGTGTCTGCAGTAGTGTTTCTCTCGCTAGCCCTGTCCATGAGTTCATGCTCGGCCTATAGTCTTTACATTGTGATGACGACACAGATTTTCTTGGCCAAAGTAACGTCTTACAAATATAAAACCTCCATGGATTAAAAACTGGTAATAGAAAAAGTCTTAATTGACCTCCTTTGTTCTTCAAGGTGTCCTGTCAATTGTTTTATTTCCGTCTTTTTTACAGGGGTGGTCTATGGTGGAAAATGCTTTTTGGGCCACAGGGGGATTTTTTTTTAGCTGCAATACTGCAAGTGACCACTAGGAAAATAGGATGCAAGGCCATGATGGGGGCTGATTGTTGCATTGCGATGTTTGTATAGTAGCCCAGAAGAGACAAACCAAACATTAGCTCTACAGAGGGCCTTTTAAGTCAGGGGGAGGGTGAGCAGAGGCGTATCCAGTTGGTAACAGTCCACAACCTCACCACTAGATGCCACTAAGTCTTACAAACTGCTCCTTTAAGATTATTTTTTTTGGTATTTTTGCTGTTAATGAATAGTGGGCAATAAAGAAGCACACAGGAAACAATGGGAGAGGAGAGAGATCGGTACGACGTGCAACAAGAGTACCTGGCTGGAATCGAATCAGGGACGTTGCATTTATGTGGCATGTGCAGTAATTTTAATTTACTAAAAACTAATTTTACTTTTTTTGTGCTAACCATACTTGTGTGAGAGAACTGCTCATGACATGTGGAGACAAGCAGCAGAAATTTTAGATATGCATATATAACTTTTTTAATCCTGATAATAATTGTGCGTCTGCTTTTTACATGTAAAAATTTAATATATGCTAATGTTACTTGTTTAATACCAACATTACAAAAACACTGTCAACACATGCTAACATCATATGCCCTGCAGTAGCCTATTACGTTACTGTTGTGGCTGTAGAATGGTGGGTAAATTGTTTAAATTGAGTGTTACACAGTCCCATCCCCGGAAATGATTTGTTTCACTATCACTATTTTTATCCATTCGGATAAATAACATTTGGATTAAACTATTTTATCCCCCTTCAAGCCCCTTCTAGTAGACACCTCGTGAGTCAAAACTCTATGTTTTACTGTGACGTGAAATAAAAAGGGATTTATCCGGCATCACATGTGGAGACAAACAGCAGAAACTTAATATATTATAATGTTACTAAATACCTATTTAATGACCTAATACTACTACTTATTTAATGCTAAGGTTGCTACCAACAGACATTTTAGATATTCTAACATTACTTATTTTAATGCTTAAGTTACTTTTAATGCTTTTGTGGGGGCAACCAACATGAACTTCATATATGCTAATGTTACTTTTTTGTGATTATTTTTTTAATACTACCATTACTTGTCATGTGATTGGGGCTCTTAACCCATTGTGATACACACTTGATTTTCTACCTCTTGAAATGTCTTCGTGTTGTAGTAATTATGATTCTTGTGTGACTTGGTGTAAACTAGGATACATTGGTTTATTATAATGCAATTGAAAGGGTATAATCTCCGGCATAATTCAACCTCAAACAAGTTTGATTTGAATTAGTTTAGCCTAAATCTACCTCATGAATCGGCAAAATGGTATTTGCTGATGCATCTGCATACCTGACTTAACACTGTTGAATCTGTGATAGAAGAAAATTGTTATAGTAGCCTGTAAGATTCTTGCAGGGTCTCTGCAGTTGAATCAATATAGCATGAACGCTGTCTGCATCTTGAATCAACCCCCCTTCCTGTCATTTACATGCAGCTAATGGCATCAGTATCCATCACTGGGGGCATCTTATCAATGCAAGACCTCTTCCCTTGTTATAAGAGATCATGGAAATATGCTCCACAGATATGAAAATTGGCCCTCTGCAGCCAGCAGAATATGGCAAAGACACTTTGTCCCAGCAGCTCTTCATTTTGATGCAAATGTGAGGCAGCCTTGCAGGTTCGAATGGGGGGGAGGGGGACCAGGGGAAATGCAATTGAGGGATTTCTTTGTGAGGCCCGATGCAAATCCCAAATGTTCTCAGGGGTGAAAACAATAACAGCATGGGTGCTGCACTGGCCACGTTGGCCCCTTCAATGGATGCACCTTCTGCTACACAAAAGCACCGAGGGCTTTCTCGCCAAACTGTGCCTCCAAAATATTCCACTCTTCGAGATCCACTCCTCGTGCTGTTTGGACTTGACATTGCTGAGAATGTGAATCCAGTGCTCATGAACTCCACTGGTTGTATGGTAGACTTTCTGGTGGAGTGGTGATGAAGGGAGTCGCCCTGTCAGTCAGAGACGCCCACTGGTAGCCCTCTGGCTGGCTCCTCTGTCTGTATGAAGCCAGTGTACATGGTGGCATGTGGCTGGGATTAGGAAATTTCACTGTGGATTAAAATCTTTCCAACGCCTCCATGGCCACTTGCTGAAAGAAAGGAGTCTGAAGTTCCAGCAGAGATCCAGTGAGCACTCTGGGCCCATGGTCTCACTAAGCAGGTATGTTAAAACCTTTCCACGTTGCTTTATAGAGAACTGATGATATAAAGATTTACTGATTGGACTTTGAGCGTGTTTTGGTGTTTTAAAAGTGTTTTCATTTAATTTCTCTGACAGCGCAGGAGACTATGATATCTAATACTAGCGGCACAGTTTTATCTTAAACTGCTAAAAACAAAGTAACTTTTTTATGTCTTTGAGATTATAAATTTAAAGATGTTACTGTCTCTAGTTTTCCCTCTGTGGTCTCTGGCAGAGTATACAATAGTGGCTTTGCTAATTATGTTAAGAGAAAAACAAAGATCTAAAGGAAGCTGCTGGTAAAAAGTACTTCTCTAAACCCTAATTAGGGCTTTATAACTGGAAAAAAACAGCAATAACCCAAGCTTTTTCCTTTAATCAGTTTGTCCAACACTTCGCATCTTATGTTGAATTGATCTGTAAGGGTGTATAAATAATAAAATATATGTTATGAGGATGTGGATTTGTGAGTTAATAATTAGTATACTTTTGTGTGATCATACACTGTTTATACTATGCAAGACATTTGTTAACAAAGATATAAAGTAGGTTCTTATTAAGATAATTGTTAGTGTGTGAACCTTTATTCCAGAAACATGTGTAAATCAAATTATAGTTCTTTTTTTGGGGGGGTTTGTTTTCAAAACAAACAAGTTTCTCGAATGTCAGTCTTGAGTGTGATCAGATGCTGTTATGTAAGGCTCAAAGTGGACCACGTGGTGTATTCTACACAGTACAAACATGTAATACCCTCAAATAAATACACAATAACATCAAATAATGAACAGTTTGTGCCTATATTGGACCTAGGTACTAATCGTCTAATGATATATAAAGAAAATTAGGTCTAAAAATTACAATACAATAATTTACTGCCTGTTTATTTGCATATTCTGACTGACATGTTGGATGACTGCTATGTCACCCAGTTATCTACACTGAAACATCAAATCAGACTACAAGTCTGGCAATTTTGTATATTTTTATGATCAACAAATCCCATAAAAACACTAAAAACAACAATGTCCTAGTCCAGCCTGTCTGTTACTCTCAGCCTCCAAGCCATTTAGACATACATCTTTAATAAGGAGTCACATGTACACATTTTGTACAATGCACATTGTATTTTTCAAAATGGCTAAATAATATTCATAAAGCAGCCTGGCACTGTTGTGGAAAAGATTACTAGAACAGGAGAAAATATTGCATTTGTTGGACATGATTACTTCTGAGTTTTTCCTCATTCAAATCTTGGGTGTCTAACGCTGTACAGGCCCTTTGAATTAAACTTGTTATTTATGATTTTGGGCGATGATGATGAAATTGGCTTATATTGACTGTTATGAGGTGATGCCCTGATTTAAAATTTATGGATGAAGTTTTGCGACAATCTTGTGTTTGCTTCTTGTAGCTCCAGGATGTTCCAGGTGCTCCAGGGTCACATCCAGCCAGCTGGGCACCGAAACCGTAAAACCCGCCTGGTCACCAAAGACGGGCGATGCAACATTGAGTTCGGCAATATAGAGTCCAGTAACCAATATGCATACCTGATGGACTTCTGGACCACCTTTGTGGAGATCCGCTGGCGCTTTGTTCTCCTGTTGTTTGTGGCTTCGTTCACAGGCAGCTGGTTCATTTTCAGCCTGCTGTGGTACTGGATCGCAAAGAGCAACGGGGACCTGACTGGTCAGAACCGCACAGATGGACACGTCCAGTGTATAGACAATGTTAACGGCCTCACGACGGCGTTCCTCTACTCCTTGGAGACCCAGACCACTATCGGGTACGGTGGCAGGGCGTTGACCGGGCACTGTGCTGGCGCTATAGCTCTGATTATCATCCAATCTCTCATTGGCACCTTCATCAACTGCTTCATGTGTGGGGTCATCTTGGCCAAGATCTCGTTACCCAAAAGAAGGGCAAAGACCGTCACCTTTAGCGACATGGCAGTCATCTGCTTGAAGAAAGGCAGTCTGTGTTTGCTCATCAGAGTGGCCAACCTTCGAAAGACGTTATTAATTGGCAGCCAGATCTACGGCAAGCTGCTCAAGACAACAACCACACCAGATGGAGACACCATCATTCTGGACCAGATACACATTGACTTCCTAGTTGACGCTGGCAAGGATAACTTGTTTTTTGTTTGCCCCCTGACCCTTTACCACGTGATTAACAAATCGAGCCCATTCTATGAGCTGTCAGCCGACACTCTTTCACTGCAGGACTTTGAGTTGGTGGTTTTTTTGGACGGGACAGCCGAGTCCACCAGTTCCTGCTGTCAAGTCCGAACCTCGTATGTCCCACAGGAGATTCACTGGGGATACAGCTTCCTGCCCATCATCTCCCGCACCAAGACGGGAAAGTATCGTGTGGATTTCTCAAACTTTTCCAAGAGCGTCCGTGTCACAACGCCACACTGTGCCCACTGCTTCGAGACAGACGTGGACGAGAGAAACCATAACAACCACAGTCAAGAAAATCACATTAACCAGCAGAAACTGGGGATCGATAACTTGGGGTTTCAGGTGATTGACATTCATGACTCTATGGACATCACTAGAATGTGAGTGATCTGGGGAGGGGAGGCTGCTCTCTGATTAAAAGTAGTGAATCAGGATGTGGGAAATAAAATGTGAAACGCTTTTGTTTGTCACGTCTTTTAAGCAAGGTTTCGCTGTTAGTCAGACTTTGTGTGATTAACAGTGAGGAGTGATTTGTTGAAGAAATATTTGGCCACGTTGAGCTCGCTGGTGAACATTTGAATTGTCATTGACTCGTTTGCCTTGAACAGGCAAAAACATTCAAAGTTTCTAAACTGTCTGGAGGGAAATTCAGACATGAGCGCGAGTTAAGCTCTTACCCGGCGGCTCATTACAATCAAAGCACATTTGGGACTTGTGACTTTGTCTAGGTAATGGGTGGAAGAGGGAGGAAGAGGGATTGAGGGTTTGATGCATAGAAAATGAAAGGGGGTAAAATACTGGATGGCACAGTGGGAACTTTTTGAGAAGATTAAGGTCTGAGCCTGTTCTAATGAAAAACGGTGTGCTATAAGAGCTGGGAGAGGGGGGGACAAAATGTAGGACAGGCCTTTTGAGTTTTCTCATTATTCTTACTTAAATACTAACTGTATTGTGTGTCTGTATTGTATGTGGGTTTTTTGTCATGTTGACAGATCTTGTATGCCTTGATAATTAGGAAACTGTGACCATAGCTGCTAAATGTGATGATTTTAATTGTGACCATTCTACATTTTGTAGATCATGCTGTGTTCACTGTAACTCAGGGAAAGTAACATCCTTAGTTGGAATAAACCTTTTTTTTTCCACAATAAATGGACTCATTGTCATTTTTTACAGTTTTTTATATCTTTTGGTGCTTTCTGCATTGAATATATCAAAATGTGCTAGAGGAACATCAGAATAATGATTATATCAACCATCAAAGAAGTGCTGAAATGTAGCCTAATATATTTACTCAAGTGCTGTTATGAAATAAGTTTAGAGAAGCATAATATTTCCTACTGATGCAAAGTGGAGTAGAAGTATAAAGCAGCATAAACTAGAAACACTCAAGTATAGTACTACAAGTATTTCAGCTTTCCACCGAACATCAGGCTGCATTTACATATCAGTAAGTCTCATTTAGCTTTTGAGTATACTGTATAAGAAGGTATATTATAAAATGACAGCTGACTGGGTGTGGAAAACACCATTTAAAATGTGAATACCATACTGTATATGTGTACGATTTAATCTCAAGGAGGTGCATTGGTTACAATATACTGTATTTCATTCCTGACATTGATGTTAATGGAGCTAAAATAGAAGCGGAGAAGAAAACACTCAAAGTACACATTGCGATTTTTAAACTAACAAACGGTGACAGCAGCTTGACAAGATGTGTTTACTGAAAAGTGTTTTTTTCCCCGTTTGCACAAGTGGTACAAATATTTGGCGTAGTCAATACTACAATGAGATGAAAAGGATCAATCAGTCAGTCAGTGTGAGGGGGTAAAAAAAGAAAGAAGAGTAGAATAATGTATTTAAAAAGGTTGCAATGAATGAAATAATTGTTAGAAACACATTAAAATACACTAAAGTTCCACATTGCAATTTAAGCTATGTCCAAACTATTAAACACTATAAATTATGAAGGAATTCAGTGTCTCAGTACTTGTTATACTTATCTGGAGCATTTGGTTACAAACCCTTAATGTTATTTTTTCAACTTACACAAGAATACAATTATTCCGTCATCCCAATTACTGTGTAAGATTTGTACGACCTGTACTATGTAAAAAAAAACAACAACATCTCACACACACACACACACACACACACACACACACACACACACACACACACACACACACACACACACACACACACACACACACACACACACACACATCCCTGGTTGGATTCTGGCCAGATTTTTCTCACATGCTTCTTCTTTTTATCAAACATTCCTGTCTCGCTACACTATTACATAAAGGCGGTATACAAGCCAAGTCAAGACAAATTGATCTATAAAGTCCGATATCACAAATCACAAATTTACCTTAAGGGGCTTTCCAACCTGTATAACATACAACATCTTCTATCCTTAGAGCCCTGACTGGAAGAAACCTCAGGAAGATCAAAAAGGGAGGGATCCATCTTCAAGGAGGGACAGACATGGAATAGATGTCGTATGTACAAAACAGACTAAAATAGCAATATAGAAAAACAGGATGACAAAATGATGGATAGATTGGAAACATGCATGAAGATCAGGGCTGGTCGTGACTTAGTTGGTACGCTAGGTAAGATTTTAGATTGAAAAGATCTAGATCGGAGCCAACCCCAAGAACTTCAGAAAAAAATTCACATTAAAATCTATTGTTGAATTTTATGAAGCCTTTTTAACACCCAAGACTATTTTTTATCCGTATCAGGTAAAGATTTTTGGGCTAATTCTGGCATTTTTACTTGTGTATTACCATGTGTTTTATTAATTTCTTGACACAATGGTACCTCCAGCCTAGACAAAGTTCTCCCAATCCTCGAGGTGGGGAGCGACAGGCCATTTTTTGAGTGTTTAGTGATATTCCCAGAGGTAGTGAAAGTCAAGTTAGACTGACTGCACAGCAAGGCTTTGGAAAATCCAAACCAGATGACAATCCATGCAAGTTAATAACAAAAAAAAGACAGAAAAAACATTAAGATGGGGAAAATGTAAGCTACATATTTCCAAATACCCTACTGACCACTCATTTGGGGCTCCTTCTTTCATTTGGTGCCCTAGGCGACCGTTTATGTGGTGTATGCCATGTGTCGTCCCTGAGTAAGATCAGGAGGATGTCAGCAACTTCCAGGTGACGCCAAACAGATATAGGACCTGTGTGATATCACTGTGGTAAATTAGCATGTCGTCCACCAATTCAGAAAGTCGGTGGTCTGAGCTGTGTTCAATAAAACATATTTATATAGCACTTTTATACCAAGCATTTTTCCAATGTTTCATGCACACACTCACACACGCCAATGGAAGCAAGCTACCATTAAAGGTCCTGGCCCAACCATTGGGAGCAATTTGGGTTTCGGTATCTTGCCCGAGGACAATTTCACATGCGGACGGGAGTATTCTGGGATTGAACTGCTGACCTTCTGATTGGTAAACGACCCGCTTTTCCTCCTGACCTGGAAAGAAGACACATGAAGACAAGAGAAAAATAACAGAGAGATGGCAGAGAGAGGAGAAAACCATTCACACAAAATAAAAAGAAACAGACAAGGACAACATTTAGAGAGACAGAAAGAGAGAGAGTGAGAGACGAGAGCTGAGGATAAGGAGATGGCCACCGAGAGCCAGGGAAGCAGAGCATAAGAGAGGATGAAGAGGAGGAGAGAAGAGAGAGGGTAAATGGATTAGAGAGATGCCATGATTATCAGAACGTTTATAGTAGTCTCATCAGCAGGGCAAACATGTTTAATTTGGTTTTGAAAGTGCACAACAACCTTAAACAATGGTAGAAACAGAGACAAGAGAACTTAAATAATACACTAAAAAAGGGGGAACATTAACATAATAGGGTACAAAGTTAATAATGGCCTAAAAAAAGTGGTAATTATAATTACATTATAATTGCTATAGTTGCATGGGGATTCAGAGCCATAGAAATACACATAAATTGCAAATAAAATAAAAGGGTTATTATCTGATTGTGAGGTTTCAAGGGCTTTTAATCTGTTCTATTTCAGACTATATCATCTGTCAACCTGAGCTGCTTTAGCTGTGCCACGATTCAGAGCAGACGTGGTTTTCAAGTTATCAAATAATAAGCAACTAATTGAAAGTTAAGGCGTAGATGTTTTTTTAAGAAGCTGTGACAGCTGACGCGCCACCAGAGAGCATCAGAGCGCTGTCGTGACTCTGCATGATTAGCATAAAAGTATTATTATAAACAATTAATTCAGAAATAAAAACGTGTTTTTCTCCAGACTGCCCCAGTTCTGTCAGCAGCGACTCTTTCATATGCTCGTGGATGTTTGAAAAGGTTCAGCCTGTAAACTTTTGATGTTCACACTTTTCCCCGGTGACCTTCATTTTACTGATGGCAGCAGACAAGCAACAACAAAGCAACACCTGATACAGTCATCTATCGCCACATGTTGCAGTGATGGACCTTGTTGTGTCTCTGCGTGTACTCTAGCAGGGAATTTTTTTTAAGAGTATAGCTCCAACACATTTCTGTCAGGGAGGTAGAGATTTCTGAAATGGCTTTCATCCCATTTGGATTTACAGAGGCAAGTTAACTGGGTTTCATCTGCATAACAAAGAAATGAACTGTAAAGAGGGATCGGCACAGTGAGTCTGAAGCAGCCAGGAAAGAAATGAGAAGAAGGAACAGCACAGTGTAGTTCCTAATCTGATGGAGCCAAGGACTTAATCACTGATAACACAAACATACAGTATCTGCTTGTACATATTTTACCTGTATTTAAACATTTTGATCCTTTATATCTGCTGCCAATCATGCTTTTATGCATCAAATATAACTTGGAACCATTACGTTCAAGCACTAATAGGGGAAAAAAAATCCTTAAATCACATGAAATCATCCTTTTTTATGTTAAAGATGGACATGAGTGCAGGTTCTGTGATTGTTTTGAAATGTTTTATTACTAACTGATTCAAATTATTGGTAATCTTTAAACAAGTGGGCAAAGATGTGTCCATTTTCCTATTTATTTCTAATAACTAGCAATTGATTTACAGAAATATGCTCATTTGTATGTGCACAAATAAAAAAGTATTTCAAAAAATTTGCATTGAGGGAATACATTGATTTGTACAATGGTGTTATATGGTCACACAGGAAATTTTGACAGAAAAAACAGTATTTTGAGGATAAAGAATTTGTCAGATATGTCTTGACCTTATAATGTCATTTTTAGAAAAAAAAAGTAGAATATTACAATAAAAACAAACGAAAAGGCACTATTTGTATACTTTTCCACGAATTGTTTTTAAGCTTATAACTTTTGATTGTTATTTGCTCTGTGATTAACAGTGTTTTTCTGGTCATTAGAAAGTGACATATCAGTTCTAACACAAGTTTTTCTGTTGAGAAAAATGGTAACTTTACAATATTTATTATGTTATCTCATCTGCAGCATAAGGGTGAAAGTGATAAAATAAAATAAAATACAGTAAATTATCTCTGTGTAAATAAATCTGCAATACATACATTTGTAACTTCCTGAGATTATAAACTTTATTCTCATAACATGAGGAAATTTTACTCAAATTGTACCTTAATTCTACTAACATTATGACTTCTTTTTTTTAGTATTACAACTTAATTCTTACGATCTAAGATGATCCCCCCCCCCCCCCCCCCCCCCCCCAGTAGTTCTGTAGTTCTAAGAAATTTGGTGTTGCTAACCTTGAGCATGCCATCCTTAACCTTATCCTGGCTTTCACTAAAACATATCAATTAAATATTTCAAGTTTTATGCAACCGACAGAAGAAATACAACAGGGAGAAAGAATCCCACACGATCATTTCTAGATATCGATCAAAAAGTGTCGACAAACTGGACAACAAATTCAGTCAGAGTGGCAAAATGTACTTTATTGACGACTCCTGGATCCATACGGGAAGCAGATGGAAATCATTTCACATGTAAACATGTTGTATAAGGTCACTTGAATGTCGGAGTGTTGGCAGGACACAGACTGTAGCAAGAAGAGTTTGTTTTCCCACTGAAAGTCTTCTCCAATAATATGTCAAACATGATCATATTAGTAAGATTGCTTACGTAAAGCCGAGCATGCATAAGAGCTTTCCCAGCAGCCTCCATTTAGACCGTCTCTCTTACAGGCTAATGTCAATCACGTCTGTCAGATCAATGATGTGTAACTCATCAGAGGATTCACAGATAGCCTACATGCCCTGAAGTTTGCCTATTTCAATTTATACATGATTTGGAATATATTTCAGACACATTTCATATTAAAAAAACTGTTCACAGCCCACTGATGACTGACACTATTAAAGGAATACGCCACTTTTTTGTTGCATTGTCCCATTGAGAACATATTAGATACCAAAGCGCCATGTTAACACCCAATAATTCACTATACAGAGAGATAAAAGGCTCCTATTATCCAAATAAAATGTTGTTTATTTGTGCTTTTTAACTGATAAGTCAACAGATAATTAATTACCAACAGTTTTGATACTTAATTAATCATTACAGTAACTTATCAAGCAAAAAGCATCGCTATATATGATCTGGTTCCAGCTTTTTAAATGTGAAGATTTGCTGCTTTTCTTTGCTTAATATCAATGTCAATTTAATGTATTTGTGCTATTTGTGCTTTCAGCTTTTATTGCTAATTTTTCAAGCCGTTTTAATTCCGCTTATGTACATTTTATAAATTCCCAACACTTTGCATATTATTAAAGCTTATCTGGCATTATAGTTGCAGCAAGTTTTTAGCTCCACAGCTCTGAGATAATACACGTGACCTCTCAGTAGAAATAATGTGCAGTAAACTAACATGGAGCGCCAAAGCTAGACCTTTTTTTTGGCTTATCAGGACGAGAACAACCAATTAAACACAGCACATTATCTCCCTTATAAATAACATGTTAAAGACATAGAGTATTCATCTGGAGTTTCTGTCCATCTCACAAACATTTAGTCCAATATTAACGCTTCTTTTAGCTCTGCTTTGGTCTGCACCAGCCACTGAGAAAATAGGATAGTTGCTAACTTTTGTTGAATTTCTACAGATAAAAAAGCCCCCCAAAAAACCTTTGTGCAAACTTGTGCTCTCGAATAACTGATGTTGTATTACGTTTTTTGCTGTGATTTTAGAGATAATCCAGTGTTGTCCTTAAGTAGGCATTAAAATGATGAAGTCCATTAAATCCAGATAACGAATGATTAAATGGAGAGCACTAATTGTTAAATGGAGAGAACAAATTGTTAAATGGAGAGAACATGAATTACTAAACGGAGAACCCGACTAATCATATCGAGAACACAAATTGTTAAATAAAAAGAGCATGAATTACTAAATGGAGAGGACGAGTTATTGAATAGAGGGCACAAATTATTAAATGTTGACCAAATATTATGAACTCAAGAGCACAAATTACTAAATTGAGACCATAAAGTAGTACATTTGTAAAACTGATGCATGCAAAAGAAAATAATGAGTGCTGTCATGTCATTAATGCTAATATAGCCAGACTAAGATTAAGCTGAGGCTATACTTATGTAATGCCAATGTTTAGTAGGTATATTTACCATATTTACCATCTTAGTTTAACATGTTAGTAATCTAATATTTGCCAATTAGCACTCAACACAAAGTGCAGCAGAGGCCGAAGGAATATCTTTAGTTTTGCAGGTGTTTGGTCACTGAACTTAGATTTTTGGTGCTTAATGAGTACACTTACCCTAACAGCTGAATCAAAAAGGAATCAAATGTAATAAGTTAATTACTTTGATTAAGTAATTGAAATAGTTACATTACTTATTACATTTTAAAATATATTAACTAATAATCTGTAACCTATTGCATTTGTAAACTAACCTTCCCAACCCTGCAAACTAAAGCCTAAAAAAGGCTAAAAATATCAGTGAAAGAAACCTTGAAGGTTAAGTTAACTGATGTGGCATTCTAGGCCCCCAAAAAAGCTGGTTTTCAGCGGTGAGGCAGCTGTGTCTTCATCAGCGTCTATCCTCGAGGGTTACTCTGTTAAATACCAGATGGGACGACTGCAGTGAAGCACTTTTGACATTTCACTTTTTCTAGATTTTCTGTGACACAGCTAAACATTCACATAACCCCCCTCCCTTTTTTTCTCTTTATACTGTTGCTCTTTAAATAACGTCTCCACTGCGCGAGATGTTTTGACTGTTAACGTACAAACACGCAGTTGTTGCTCGTCGTGTTTCTGTAAATCTCAGTCGGTCGGCTTTTCAGCTGCCATAACACATACTCATCACGTTTATAGATTAGCAGCTTCTCAACCACACACACACACAGACAGAGAGAGAGAAGCAGTGTATGTTCTAATGTACTTGATATAAATATTTTAGCATCATTTTTGCTCAGCTGCCATCTAAAAAAACAATTTCAAAAGTGTCCCCCGTAGGAAAAAGGGGCCCAAAAGCTGTAAGTAATTTACAGATTTTTTTCCTTTTTTTCTATTTAATGCTTTGATGATTTGTCTCCCAGCTGGATCGATGATATAAACCTTCCAGTCGCACACCTGCTGGCATTAAGAGAAGTGCTTTTATTCTTTCCCCCCCCTTTTAAACACTTATTGCCTCAGTAAATCTAAGATACACGTCAGATCTGTTTAGTTTTACGTTTATAGTTTGACTTCACTTAAAAAAAAAGGGCAGGTTTGATTTCTTCCTGTCAGATATTAGTCTTAAATACTAGCAATTTCCTACATGTTTTGGCCTTGTGAGCCCTTAAAATAAATCAATATGCTGGACTTCTTGACCCTGACCCTTTGATTCACTGTGACCAATTTCAAGAGTCTTGAAAATGTGAAAAAAAAAATCAGCCAATAGTTCAAACCTTCATCAACTGAGAGGAAAAAACTGAAAAAAAAACAAAAATTGGAGGAAAATAAGCTGAAATAAGCTCCAACATCTGCTTTCCTCTTCAGTTAATTACTTCAGGACGCTTCAAATTTATCCTGTGACCCTTTATAGGGATCCTAACCCCCCCCCCCCACCCACTACTCTTATAAATCACTTAGCAGTTCATTTAGATACTTTTATTTCATTCTTATTCATCTTTTAGGGACATTTGTGCTGTTTTTTGACTCCTCTGATGTATTTATAACCTACATTTTGAACCACCAAACAGCATATAAACCAAAGCTTTATCTCCAGTATATGATATTGTTTGAATTGTAGCATTCGGATGGTGTTTGAGCTGTTGAATTACATAACATCAGACACGCTTCATGTCTCTCAGTCGACTGAAACATTTCCATCTTTAACGAGGCACCGTGACGCCAACGCTTCATGGTGGCCTTTTTCGGTTAAAGAGGCCACACACACAAAAAAAAAGAGAAATAAGAGCAAGCTGCGTCATCTTAGATCGTTTAGGCACAATCATTTTGGGCTCTGGAGGTTTTTTTTATGACGCTATAACAAAACTCGAGTGACAAAATGTGTTTGAGGATCACAGCACTGATGGTTTTTTTTCTGCTGCTGGATTATTTGCATAACTTTACATACACACAGAGGAAAAAGACAATTCAACATTTTCTCTCTTCCTTGACATCATGATACGAGCTGCAGAGATGAAGCTTTGTTCACTCGAGTCTTTGTGAGTTTTTTTTTTTTTGCCATTGTTGCCCTTTAGCATGAATTCATAATAGTTACTGTATGCATAACAAGCGTTTGAATCACCAGCTGGGCCTTATTGTGTGTGCTGACATGCTCTTTCACATGCAAATCATTTTAGTATGAAAAAAACAAACAAACACTGTGGGCACTGTGTACCCGTTTTAGCATGACTTGATAAAAAACAGTTTAAATTCGAAGCCCCTGCAGCTTAGTTAACCCTCATTTTAATTATTTGAGAGCAGAGAATACCAGCCTCTTATTACAGTCACCAAAATTAAAAGGTTTGCCTTAAATCCACCTCCACCTGCCTCATCAGAGGACAAATATCTTCTTTAACACACCAAAGGAAAAAGAAAAATCCTGATTCTACTTGAAAGTGATTTATTAAGCCTAAAAAGATTAACATAATTAAATCGGGAGGATTGGAAGTGAAAGACACCACCAAAAAGTAAACTTGAGTATGTTTATTACAGGTCTTTTCACCATCTATGTGCTTATGTATTTTAATGATTTGTGCATTTAGTGTTTAAATCTCAGGTTGGAACTAAAGATTTTCATTGTTGATTCATCTGTCGTTTCATTTTCTCAATTAATCGATTAGTATTCACATTTGAGACATTTTTCTGACTCCAAATGATCATCAAAATACTTAACAATTCATTTATTTGTTGGCAACTAATCAATTGATTGACTTCTCTTTGTAGATCTATTTAAAATCTCTCCATTTTTGTATAATATTTGCCATGTTTTCCAAGGAACATGACCCATGACTGAGGTCTGTGCTCCAAATTATGCTATTATGTCATTATATTAGGGCTGCGACTGACAATTATCTTCATTATTGGTTAATCTGATGAGTATTTAATTAATTTATCAAGCTGTTGTCAAGTAATTATCTGCTTTTGGATTCTATTTTTATGAATCAAACCATCTCCTCTATCAGGAAATATCTACAACTATAACAGAATGACACTTATTGATATTTATAAGCAATATTGAGGAAGAAAATGTCATGAAAAAGCTTTATTATTAGAAACAACTGCTGCTAAAGTTCATTTTAACCAGGGAAATTCAAATTGAGAGGGCACTACGCCTACAGATTGGTGTATTGGTCTAGTTTGGTCTTTTATTTATTGTGTTTTTAACTTTTTCTTCAGTGTGAAGCATTTTGGATCAACCATGTTGTGTTTAAAGTGCTATAGGCTATAAATAAAGCTGATGTCAGAAAATTGTGATAAATGTTAAATCACAGTTTCTCAAAGCCAAAAGTTACGTCCTAAAACTGTCCACGACCCAAAGATATGTAGTTTACTATCATAAGAGTAAAGAAACCAGGAGAATCTTCACAAATGAGAAGCTGGTTTTTAAAATTTGGACAAAAAAAAGACATAAAAGTGATAAATCTTCAATCTTTCGACTAATTGTTGCAGCTCTACATTATATTGTTTCCAGTTTGATCTACCATGCTGTACTGGTTGCCTTTGCCATTTTTCCCCTCTCTCAGCGTAATCAGGACAAATATCAGAAATACCAACAAGCTGACATCAACATACATCAACCCGTGCATGTTTTGAGGGGTTTTGACAGCCACGTGCACCGAGTCACACATACAGTACTGTAACACTCGGAGCTGATGTGGCTCTGGTACGACGGAAATGACACGACTCTCTCTGGATATTCTTAGCTCAGCTTCACTCTCTGCAGCACTGATCGGCTTTGACATCGCTCATAATCATCTTGGTATACTACGAGAAACGCCCGCAGCGAAACGGCTCCTTTCGTTCATCTTGAGATGCAAATCATCTGAAATGTTTGAGGGGTGTCTTTGGGCTTGAATGGCTGCGCTTTTAATTCAAATTCTTAACGGCAAAATTAATTTGTATCCATTTCATAACATTGATCCCCACTTTTTTCTCGCCCTCTTTCTTACTCCACTAAAAAAAATAAAGGCTGCTGGGATAAGTCTCTCAATTAGAAAAAGAGACACACAGTATAACAAAACCGGACGAACAAAAACCACAGTCGCAGAACAAAGCACTTTACATTTTGAGAATAGTCCAAACACAGAAGCGTCCAATTACATGAATCATCCGGCCCAAATATAAAATCCTGTGAATTTGGTAAGCATGGTTGTTGCTGGGTTTGTTTTTTTTGTGTGTTTTTTCGGCCACAACAGGCAGCACTGTTAAAAAACAGGGGTTTCAACATTATTTCCACATCTGTCACAACAACAATACTCAAATGTTCATTCATGTCAAATCTCACTGCAACAATGGAGGAATGTTGAATGTCTGGAGGTGGTTTTGGTGTCGCCATGATTTATGGAGAAAGAGTCACTCTGGCATGCACCTGTAAGAGGAGGTGAGGTGGGGGTGGAGAGGAAGAGGGAGGAGGAGGAGGAGGAAGGGGTGGAGCGGCAACATGAGATCCACATGTTCATGAGTTCACCGTCACCACGGGTGCGACGTCTGTGCTACAGGTCAAGAAGCAGCAATTGCATTTCTTTCCCATAAAAGACCCTGAGTGGACACAAAACTGCATGTTTGGTTGGAACCAGTGCCCAGCTGCATCCAAAGTTTGTGATATCTCATGAGATGTTAAAAGTTTCCTCACATCAGCTGTGAATAAACAAGAAACATCTCAAATATATCTGTAAGGTGAGTGATTTTCAACATTTTTATCTGGATTATGTTCATATTTTAAAGAATGGTGAGTCCTTTATTTAGTAAGAGATTGTAGGCAAAACCCAGAGGTGGAAGGCATGAAAACAATTACACAAAAATACAATAAAAAATCAAGTCAAACTGGATTAAAAAAACAAAATATAACTTTGACCCAAACATCATCCAGTCAATAATAAAGTCTTCACCATCCTTCACCATTAAAAAACAAACAGGTACCTTTAAGGGTATTTCCTTATTTTCTTTTTTAATGCATGTTTGTGCGTTGGATGAACAGACCTTCGAGAGTAATCAGGTCCTATTTTTTCAGAGTTTTGGCCCATCATTTTCATTGGTTAAAACTGTAATCCTGATCTGCGAACATGGTTACATCAATAATAATAATAATATATAAGACGAAGAAGAAACACAAGCTGTCAGACAATTGGGTCGTAAATAGACCAACAGCGTAAATTTGCAGCTAACAGTTAATTTTCTGTCATTCAGAGTTCATTTTCTCTTCCAAACTTGGGGGTTAATTTACAAACCCGTCTGATGATGATGTGATTTCTCCCTCATTTCATCACCTGTCTAACTTCCCAACACAATAAATAAAAACACAAAAAGGCAAAATAGAAATAAAAAAACAGATACAAAGACACAAAGAAACCCCACAAACAAACTAAATATATATTCTTATAGTTTTCTTTTAAAATAAAAGAATAACTACAAAAGTTCTTGCACTTCAGAAAGTCTTATGGTCGGGTGCATCAATCATAAAAATTGATAAGTAATTGATTTAAACTTTGCATCCTACAAGCAAAATATTGTACGACCCTTAAATGGAAAAAAAAGAACTGCACAAACTGTGATTAAATGGCTGAAGAGTCTCAAGTTATATAAAGTTATATATATATATATAAAGTTATATATATATATATATATATATATATATATATATATATATATATATATATATATATATATATAAATAAATGTTATATATATATATAATGTTAATAAATGTTATAATAGAATGTTACAATGTTGAATATTCAAATCAAATAATAAAGTAAAGGTATGTCCACTAAAATGATGATGGCTTTTTTTTTTACATTTTACTTTAAAATATCACTTTTAAATTATCATTATATGTGAAAATGTTGGGTTTGCATCAGTGGCAACTTCACACGCCGCCTTGGCGCCGGGAAAGCTGGCCAATCAGAACAGAGTAGGCTCACTGGGAATGGGGGGGCGGGGGGCGGCCTTAAATAGACAAGAGCTAAAACTGCCTGTTAATAGACAGAGGCTGAACTGAGGTGCTGCATAAAGAGCCAGTATAAGATAAATAAAGAGCTTTTTTTAAGTGTGAATCACACAAAGCTCTAGTGGAGCCCTTGAATAAACATACAGTTAGAAATGAGCATAACAGTTCTCTTTTAAATAATATATCATTACATAACCTGGAAACCAAGTAACCTAAACAATTCTGTGCTTTCTGACAAAGACTTGTAGCTTTTGTATATTGAATTAATGAGCTGCATAGATGTTATTTGTTTTTGTTTTGTTTTTTACAAGTGACACTCCTTTTTAATTCAGATTTCTATACAACTTTTAATTTTATTATGTGTAAGGCCCCAAAAACATCTTTCACACTGTCAATCACTTGTACTAACAGCGTTTCTGTCTTTTGTTTTTTGGGGTTTTTTGTTGTATGTAGTTTGTAGGAGGTTTTCATAGTGTACATCACTGAATCACACAGCTATTCATTTAACACTGTGTGCAGTTTTCTTTTTTATTCCATTAGGAGTCAAATACAATATGTTGCTTTTTAGATTGCATGATTTCACCTTCAATTTTGACATTTTTAAAAATCATCAGGAGCACGGCGGACAAAGAGGTAGAGCTTAATAAACAATAACGGAGATTTTTTTTTTCTTTTCTCCTGCAAACTCCCCTGGCACTTCTTTATAGCTGCAATAACTTTTCTTTTTATTAGATATTAGGGAATGATGGACAAAACTCTGTAAATATGGCCCAAGTTGTAAAATAAAATATTCCCCGAAAGCCTTAAAATGCATATACAAAATGATGATGATGAAAGTTGAACTCTTTCTTGCTTTATGCAACTGGGCACTGGCCTACAGAAGGCATTTTCATGTACTTTTGTCAAGCTGTAGTAAACATGCTCTTAAATGAGTTATTCATGAGCAAAATGTATGTCGTGATATCAAGTTTTTGAGAGCAGAAGCTATTATAATTACAATCCGAAGCGTTTCCCCTTAAAATGGTGAGGGATGAATAATGAGAAGAGAAAAAAAAGAAGAGAGAAATGAAAAAGAAAAAATCTCCTTAAATATTCGACTGTGGGCTTGCAGAACGCTGACATTCTCATAGAGATTAAATTCCCCTCACTCTGCAACTCAGTTCGAGAGAGGCGGGGTGGCGGAGGGGGGGGGAAGAAAGAAAAAAAAGAGAAATAAAAAACAGTGGCTGCTTTAGAAAAAAGGAGAAGCAGCTCTTCAAACTGCACACAGTAAACAAGAAGCTTTTGAAGTCAGCCATTTAAAATAGGATTTACATGAATAAATAAATCACTCACTTGATGCGAGGAGCAAACAACACCGTCCATGAAAATGAAATCCCCCCCCCCCAAAAAAAAAAAAAAAGGCAGAGGATGTTTTTTTTCCTTTCTCGTTGTTTTTTTTGGAGAGAGAGTAATCATATATGACACCGCTGATAATATTGACAAGTTATAGTTTGGGTATTATTAATAAATATATATCACCAGTTTAAACTCTGCAGTGTTCATGATCTTGGGAAAATATGAATGTCTTATTTAGATGGATTAAAAAATGAGTTTATATTAAAACATCACTTCATTGTGATGACTCTCTCTCTCTCCTAACTTGTATGAATGAATAATGAGATCCTGTTTTTTTTTTAAATGTAGTTCTGTGGTCGTAGATGTGCTTCACCACCC
Organism: Scomber scombrus; assembly: GCF_963691925.1. Taxonomy (NCBI): domain Eukaryota; kingdom Metazoa; phylum Chordata; class Actinopteri; order Scombriformes; family Scombridae; genus Scomber; species Scomber scombrus. The sequence goes on from NC_084983.1 coordinate 17,575,268, forward strand.
TGTGCTTCACAAGCATCAGTGTAACAAAAAACAAACATGAAAAATAGAATTAAAAAAAAGATAAAAAATAAAAAATAAATCTTGCATGTTCTTCCTTCCGGTTCCTGTCGTTTGCCGCCTTTCTATCTCTGCTCTGCTCGTGTTTGGTGTGTCATGGATGGAGAACGGAAAAACGGACGTTAGCAGTGCTGCCAGTGGTTCCCACGTCTTGGAAGACCTCTCAAACCGGCTTTTCATCATCCTCCTTTTCCTCCTCTTCCTCCTGCCTTCTCCTTTTCCCGCCTCCTCAGCTGGTTTTAAGCTTTATCGATACGGTGGCTCAGGCTGTTGAGGATTCGGCCTGTAAAGCTGCTGCACTCGCACCGGCCGCCCGTTAACTGGCCAGCCGCCTGGTAACTGTCCGATGACCCTGAGGCCGACCGGCTGGCCGTGTCCCGGGAGCTGGGTGCTCGGGCTGAGGATGTGGGTCTGTCCCATCTGGGGCTCGGACGTGGGCGTACTACTTTGAAGGCTTGGAGCCGAGGCGGGGGGAGAAACGGGGTAATGAGGGAGGAGGATGGCCGGCGTGAGGCCGTAGCGTACCTGGAACACTCTAAGAGGTCCTTGTGCTACGAAGCCATTCGGCCGCTGAGGCTCATGTGGCTGCTCCGAGTCCTTCTTCACCTCGGGGATCTTGCTCGTCGGCTCCTCCGCTCTCTTGCTTTTGCTCGGCTGCCGCTTGGCTTGGGCGACATCCTGCATCTTTTCCGCTTGAGCCCGGCGGATGTGATACGTCTTCCTGGAGCTTTGGAAGGAGTCCATGAATTCATCCAGGCTTACGTTCCCCTCCATGAACTTCTCCAGCAGCTCCTGTGAAGCGGGGGCAGACAAATAAACCAACATTAGCAGGCAGGACAACACACAAAGGGAGGTCCGACTGCGGGGAACCGTTCAAACAAACTCCTATGAGTAGAAAAAAGAGGATTTAATAAACTCGGGGGGATGTTTACCCATGAACTTTGGCATAGTTTGTCAGCTGAAATATCTCACTTCAAGAACATTTTACAAAGCTAACAATGGTTGCTAACAATGTGCTGCAACTGTTACATTTGGCAATGCTTGAAAAGCCCTGTGATCAGCGTCTGTATGTGTTCCCAGGATGTGAGAAACGGAGTCTGGGCCTCGTCTGGTTGTGCAGAAACATTGAGGACAGCAGTTACAGTTGTGAAGTAATCATCACAGACATCCGGCGGGTTCCCACAGCGAGCGATATGTGATCAAGTTTCCCCTTTTTGTCACTGTACATTTTTTAATAGCTTTTGGCACAGAAACAAGCTCTCATAGTTTATGTTTTCAAGCTAAATGGAAGAATAAACGTCTAAATTACTGGAAGTCACAATAAAAAGGGGGTGTGATGGTTTAAATAAGTTTGGTTTGTATCTTAAAACAGACATTAAAGACACAAAAGTAGGGCTGCAACTAACAATTATTTTCATAATTGGTTAAACTATTGATAATCCACTGAATTAATCATTTAGTTGTTTTGTGTTTTCAGTAAAAGGTGAAATATGTTGATCGCTGTCTTCCCAAAAAAAAAAAAAAAACACCCGAAATGCACATTTGGTTTAAGATTCCAACTGGATTTCTTACAGTTTCGTCTCATTTCAGACGCTCAAATCTGATGCTCAAATCTGACCTCAAAGTGTCTTTTGTGTCGCATTGTGAGTAACATCAAATCCAGAGCTTTCCACAACACAAAGAATAACAGATGGTGGACCGACGCTTTGTTCTCTGTAACCTTTTACATTTATTATTAATGTTAATGTTGTAGTCATTTTTATTTAATCTGTCTGATTTCTCTTTATTGTGTAAAGCACTTTAAATCAACCATGTTGTGTTTAAAGTGCTTTACAAACAAAGTTGAAGTTGAATCGTCTGCTGGCACTTTTGAGTATCTATGTTGTTACCACGGCAACCGATGCAGATAGGTTGGCAAAAAGCCTATAAAAACACAATCACATCTCTTTTTGGTTCCTCTAGACATCAGTTTACATAATATGACAGGAAAAGAATTAAGTAATACTGTATGCAACACAAGTTAACACTTTTTAATCATATTTAAATGTCTTTTGTGCTGCTTTTACATCCTGTCTTGCTGTCACACCTTTACAATGACTCTTTACAGCAGATATATTGTCAGTTTCTCTGCACATTTCCAGGTTCCAGACTAAAAATCAAAAGGTATTATTCACATATTTGGTCGTTTAATTAAATCCTGCATGTTCATATAAGCGCAGACTGGGAAGTTATAGCGCTTCATGTCTGTTTAGATGCATGTCAGCTCTCTGCAGTAACCTGATTTTCTCAAGATGTTGTGTAAAAAAAAGGAGAAGAGGTTTTCATAAAATTGGAGGGATTAGAAAAATCTGGTTAACACGGCTACGTTTCTGTCAGTGGAGCCTGATTTCATGGTCATGTATATGCGAAACTGTGTATCTAACCAGGTTTCTGCATTTTAAAAAAAAAAGAAAGAAGTCTGTGCATAGCAACGACTTCAGAAAGGGGAAGGTATCTCCATGACATCACTGTGGTGAGATGAAAGGAAAGATCATTACACTCCGCTCTGCATCCCTGCATTTAATTCAAAGTCAGACTCAAACCGACACAAAGCTCTTTATTTTAAAAAAAAAGAAGAAAAAAGCCTGGACACGTTTGCAGTGTGAAGATGAAATACTGTACAAGCTGTTCTGTCACCGTGGACCTCGTCTCTTCTTAACTGCTGTCAGTTCAAATGTACCAAAAAAACTAACAAAAAACAGTGACCAGGTTAGTGCATGTGAGAGAAAAAATAAGGTTGAATAATCGTGATACTCGAGAAATTAAGCTGTTTAAACGGGATTCCTCTTTGTGTTAATCAGACTGCTAAATTAAATCTTTTAGATCGAGCTGCAACATTAACTTGACTAATCGGCAGCTATTTTGGTAACCAATTCATCGCTTTAAGTCATCTTTTAGAGAAAAATAGCCAAAATAATCCAAAAAACTGTGTTCTGTAAACTAAACATAGACAAGCAAAAAAGCTGAACAATTAATCAAAATGATTGACAATTTCATCAAAATCGTTATACGGCCAGTTGCAATGATCAAATCACAGGAGGTGATATTTGTCTTGTATATGTTTATTTGCTGCTACCTTACACAAAGGCTGCTCAGATGGTGCAACTTTGCATTTCTTTTAGATTTGTTTAGTGTTTGTTTGTTTGTCTTTTATCTTATTTATTGAGACAAAGCATCACAAAATGTCATTGTACTGCTGGTATAATGACAATAATGTTCATTCATTTGCTGTTGTTTTCTTGTATTTTAATTTCTCTCTGTAAAGCACTTTGAGTTACATCCCTTGTATGAAAGGTGCTCTATAAATAAAGTTCATTATTATTATTGTGACTATTATTATTATTCCCTTTCGTATCTCAAAACATATCACATTTGCTATATCAGATATGTTTTCACAATCGTTCAGCCCTAATAGCTGCTATTGAGTTTACTGTTGACCGACCAATTGCTTAATAGACTGTTAGACGAGTAACCTGGTTTCTCTCGGTGACCTCGTTTTCTTCTGTGCATGAAAAACAAACTGACTGATGCAGACCTGCTCATCTTATTGTGTCTGTAAATTTGAGGTAGTTTGGTTTAAAATATACGAATACTCACATTTACAAAATACACGTCACAAAGATTTGTTGACTGTAATTGATTCAAAAGATAAAAGATGGTTTTATTCTCTCTACAAATTCTATTAATAACTGAGTCCGTATACTTGTACTTAACATGCATATTATGTACATGACTTTCATTTGTAAGAAATCAAAACAATATGTTGAAACAGCTGGGTGCTGTAGTTTGTAACAAATGTAAATGTAGGAGAAAAATACTGCAGCACATTTGTTGGGGACTACTTTCAGCGGCAGATTAATACATATTTGGTGCTTTCATTGATAAATGCACTACAGTGATTGTGTTCATTATGATTCAGGAACATGTGGCTCACTGATGTATTTTTAGACAATAACGGAGGGTGACAGCAGCGATGAAGAACATATATCAGGGTTTGGACACGGACACACGGACACACACACAAACTCTACTTCTAAGTCAATTCTTTATTGGTTTTGGTGAAAAGTCCAAAATATGACCATCATTTAAGAAAATTTAGCTTTGGAGTTTTTAAATCTGTTTGCAGATGTTTGCTGCATTGTAAATTCTCATAGTCCCATTCGCCGCCCCTCCATTAACAGGACTCATCATTGAGAGCCCATGACATGAATGACATGCTGGACTTTTTGTGGTTTATTTCCTGTCCTCCCACTGTGCACTTTCAGGCTCGTCCATCTGGCCCAGGCGCCATTTAAATAACCATGTTACAGTGAATGCATCGGTCTTATTGGCCACACTGACACGATATAAAAACAGCTGTTACAGGCGAAGCTTAACTTTAATTTTGTCTGGAGAAAACAAACATTGCAGCGTTTTGTTAATAAAAAAGAAGTAGAAAGGCCACAGCTGAATGTGGAGTTATATTAAACTTTAAAAATAGCATGTTTGTGTAATTCAGTGTGTACGACGATCAGGGTTGCGTAGGTTACAGATTACTAGTTACTCTATTTACCAATTTCTTAATCAAAGTAATGTAACTTATTACATTTGATTACTTTTTGATTCAGCTGTTAGGGTAAGTGTACTCATACTGATATGATTTATAAGGGAGATCATTTCTTATAAAGTATGATTTATCTCTCATTTGAAAATGTATTCATTAGTTCATGTAGATTTTGGAATATAAAAATGTAAGAGAAGAACATTGGTTGCTTTTATAAAATCTTCTATGGTAGTAAATTAAACATTTTGGGTAATTTTTTCTACCATTTCATTTCAATATTTTACCTTTTGGCATTCTGAGTTTATTTATTATTTATTTATTATATTCCTACTCCCCTTTTTCTTCTCCATTGTAACTAGTCCATTAAAATGTTTTCTTCCAATCTTAAGGTGGTATTCAAAATGTGCTTTTTATCGTGAGAGTGAGTATATAAGTGTAAATCCTTGCTTATATTGTGTTAGTATATGTGTTGGTATATATTCATTCTGTTGTTGTAGCTTGGCTGTTTGGTATTTTACCCTAAAAATTACACAGTATCATCAGTTTAGCTCCTTTTATTATGTACAGCAATGTTTCTATTAGTTTTTATAATGAAACTGAAGCGTGTGAGTGACTTATACGAGCACAGGAGACAAAAACAAGTTAAAATTGTGTTTTCTTCTTCAGATATCGGTTCATGTCGATACCTGAAAAGGAATCTTCCGTATAAAAAAGGATGCTTGTTTGACTTTAGGCAACAGAAGAAGAGACTGTTGGTCAGACTCTTCGAAGGCAGAAGCCAACACAAAAAAACCCACTCTTTTCTTCCTCTTTTTCCACATTGTAATGATCACAGCACCACGACTGTGAAAACATCCGAACTATGAGAGATGTTTTGTATTTCTGCGTCAATGCTGCTGCAGAACAATCATGAAAAATCAAGATGTTTTTTTTCTTTTCCTTCCCCCCACTGAGCCAATAATGACCGTCTGCAGTCTTAATTTGGAACGACCAAGATCAGAGGAGATAGTTACAGAGACATTAGAGAGATATATTTGATTTGTGTCTAGTTGACGCCAGGCTGCTTGGATTCATCTCAAAACAACAAATTATCACGAGTAAAACATAAATACGATGGTGACCAGAAAAGGAAATGGTCTGAAATGTTTAGCTCATTCAGAAGTTGTTTTTTTTATCTCATGTTGATGATCATCCAGCAGTACGATCGCGTGCTTCTGCAGGTCATCTGAAGAAATACACAGAAGAGCTCTCACGGTTCTTCACTGTGGATTATGATCTAATATTGTTGCAGATTACTGTATTTATTACTAGTTTTCATCAGAAACATCATAATAACAATGACTTTTCAATAGAAACCAGATGAGCTGTTAGCAAAAAGCAGTTCCCAGCGTCTTCCTCACATACTCGCTGGCTGTATTTCAGAGCTATTTGATTATAATTTACCTGTTAATGATTCGATTCGATTACTCAAAGCATCTCAACTTATCACATCCACATTTTTCTATATTACTGCATGGCTAATTGTTCATGAATTGCTACAAGAAGTCAGATAAATACTAAATACTAAGAAAATGTATTGTCTTGTTTTTCTTGCTCCTGCCTCATTGGCACAAACCGAGTGTGATCTTTTCTCCTTGTTAGAGCACAAAGCAATGAATGAATGTCAATATTTAACATATAATATTTATATTTTATAATATTGATAATATTTTCCAATTTTATTCTTGTGAAGCACTTTGCGAATTTTATTTCTGCTATACTAAATACATGTATTATTATTATAAAACAAGTTGCAAACTTAAATAAATAAATTGTAGGCCTGGTATGAGACTAACAAACTGACGGTGGAGTGTGATTTTCCCCCCCTAGTTAGAGCACATAAAAAAGTTGTCTAGATATACTTGGAGCGATGTCGCAGCGCTGACTCTGAGTGTGTGAGATGTTTATTAATGCAGCGGATGGATCGGAGGGACGGACAGCTGCTGAGCACTGGGAGCAGAGCCGGAGCTCCGGGACAAATAACACCCGCGAGTCACAGTGGATTCTGCTCTGATCTGGAGCTTTTTTACTGGCGGCGGGAGAGAGTTTAAAGTTTATTTTTTTATATATTTTGAGCGGCAGCAGCAGTGAGTGCTCTGTCCGTCTCCGTGGCTACTGGCTCGGTGATGAGAGAGATGCACTCATATCGATATCGGATATGCCCAAGGGGACAAAATTGACCCGGTTTGGTCTGACTGTTTATAAAGCATAATGGTATAAATTATCACCCAATTCTGTGTTGGACCTTTTTAGCCAACTTCATTCCAACTTATTGCCACAGGTTTTACACATATTTTTTGGAAATGATGGTCAATAGGCCTCAATTAAATGAAATGATACCTCATTTTTTAAGGTTAACACGTGTTGTCCTCCCGGGTCAAAATTGTCCCAAGGAGAACAGAGGGATTAAATGTTTTATTTTATGTTGTATGTGAGGTTACGCTGTATGTGTATGGAGTATGTCGTGTTTTTCTGGTTGCATGTGGTATTGTCATGCTTATTGTGTACTTGTGAGAAATTCGTGTCGAAGGATAGTTGCTTACGGGGAATCTAAATGAATAAACAAAACTTATAAAAAGAGCCAGACTAATAAAGACATGCTGATTGATTTTTAGAAGTTAAAAAACCCCACACACTCTCTATCAGACTGCCACAGCAGACAATCAGCCCAACCGGTCGAGGCAGATGGCCGACCACCTAGAGTTCGGTTCCGCCTGAGGTTTATTCACATTAAAAGGGAGTTTTTCCTTGCTGCTGTCGCCAAGTGCTTGCTCATGGGGGAATGTTGGGTCTCTTTAAATTAAATTAAAGAGTGCAGACTAGATCTTCTCTGTGTGAACAGTACTTTGAGATTACTTTTGTTGTGATTTGACGCTACATAAGTAAAGATTGAGTGATAGACAACAATTATATTGTTAAAAGCTACAAATGCTTGGGCACAATAATGGACGATAAATTGCAGCCATCCACTGCAGAGCACAAAAAAGATTAGTTTTAATGAGGAGGCTGAACTCTTTTAATGTGGACTCTGTTTTAATAAATCGTTTATTGAACCACTTTAAACTCTTGTCCTGATCTGTTGGTTTTTGTCTAATTAAGGCGAGAAGAAAGACAAAGCTACAGAAAGCGAGTAATGTAAGTCCATCTCCATTCTGGTTGGACCATCCAACCACACACAACTTTTTTTTTTCACCAGGAGTTCCACCTTCTGCCCTCTGGGTGGAGATACAGGGTCTCTAGACTCCTTTCCTGCCATCAATAATTAACTACAGTCGACCTTTTCGCCCTCCTTGCTTGGACAAGAAAGATTTATTGAATTGAATTGGTTAAACCCACATAAACACCTACACACAGAGAGATTCTCTTCAATTCTTTCATCATGAGTTGGACTAGAATAAGCGAACATGTCCATCTTCAACATGCATCATAATTTTACTTTTACATCTTCTAAATTTCCTCAACAAGTTATTTTAACCAAACAGTGTAAGAACGTAATAAGTCTCATAAATGCAGCTGAGGTTTTCATTTAGCACGTGGTTGGTGTTGTTTAATCAATCAGTTGAAAGCCGCTTTAATGACAGAGTCGTGGAGGCATCGATTGGAGCCATGTGAGGCGGTGGGGAGGTGATGTGAGGAGGTGTGGAGAGGGGAGGTGAAGTAGGGGGGAGGTGTGCTCCTGCTGCACGGATCAATCCGAGCCTGGAGCGGCAGTGTGGGTTTCATCTGTGAGTAAGACTCCTTTCACTGTCTAGATTAAAGCTAAAAGAACATGCAGGGGTTTAAAACAAGGCAGATTATAAATGCATGAAGAAGTGAGAAGTTGAAGTTAATTTACTGGTATTTTGAGCCATAAACCATATGATCTGTTAAAATATAAAAGACAGTTTTATTCTGCAGGTTCACTTCCTGACAGTATATACCAAAAAAGATTAAGGCTTAAGATTTTTATTTTCATTATCAATGAAATGATACCATCATCTACTGATCATTATCTGGCTTAGACGTTTAATTATCTGGTTTATTAAATGTTTAAAAAGTGTCATTCACAATTTCCTCGAGGCCGCTGTGACGTCTCCAGTCTGTTTTTTTCAAATATATCTGATCAACTGTCCAGATGCTAAATACAGTATATGTGTTATATATGTTGATAAAAAGTGCAAAAAAAGCGCTGGAAACTGAGTAATATTTGTCTTTTTTTTCCCTAGAGAAATGACAAACAATTAACTGATTATAAAAATGATTAGTGATTAATTTTTTTTTATGTCAATCAACTATGTGTTGCAGCTCAGACAGGATTATATATTTTAATCCAACAGAAATCACAAATGTCAGCTGTTTTTGCAGCCACAAATCATCAAAATGATGCTCCTTTAACCTCGCAGGACGTTTAACTGCAGCTTACGAGGACAGACAGCGTGCAGTGAAGAATGAGGATGACAGCAGTTAGCATCTAAACTGACTAGTTGAGTCTCTGTCTAGCCTCGAAAACTGTCTTTAGCTGTGTTCTCACTGTGCGAGGAGGATGCAAAACTAAATATATCCATGGTGATAAGGAGAATAGAAAGTTGTGTGGGTTTTGTAAACACCACTTTTAATGCTTGTTGGGTGCTAGGTTTCCATATAAACACAGACTGCCATTATGGTTGGGGACAGAGTCATTTACTTTCTGCAGTCTCCACTCAGGACGAGCACAGTGAGGAATGGAGGCAAATACCCACTTAGCCAATGTGACATGAATAACGTCTTAGCTGCTAATGTGAAGTGTGGCAATACTGAGGTAAAAAAAAATTATCAAGGTCATGTCTATGTATCAAATGGTAAGTCGATATATAGACATGATGATGCTGATAATTACATTAGTGTGCGATAGGTCGATGATTATTGTGACAGGCCTATTTGTCTGTGATATACACATATAGACATTGAAACTGTAATGAAAGGTGGAGTATTGCAGGTATTTTTAGTCAATGTGACTACCAACAGATAATTTCCACTGTCTTTTTTTGCTGAGACATGGCTAGACGCTCTGATCGATGTGTCTGCACATGCACTGCTGACGCTTCATGTGTGTCCACACCTTTATACTCTGTTTGGGTGCTATATAAAGTAAATGTTTCATCTGTGTGATGAGTAAATCTCCATAAATGGTTTTCCTTTTTTCTTTAATTGAGTGAGAAAATGAATGTTTTGAATGCAGCCTTAAACAGTATAATCTCCATGGGCTGACTGAGCAGGTAATTACAACTGGAGGATTTTCTCTGAGAAAAACAAATTAAATCAAAAATAAATATTACAACAGATACAATACAATAAAACACAATAAAGATGCTGTTGTCCTAAAATATCTACAGCGCCCACAGAAGAAGGCCCACTGATTGCCTTTTTTCAACATGAATTAGACGAGTGAGTGTTGCCGCTTGTCGTGTCTGTACACGCATGTTGTGATGAGTTATTCAACACGAGCCTACAGGTGAATGTCAGCGAGCACACGCAGCTGAACATGTTCACCCTTACACACTGTTCAGGGTCATAAAAAGAGCAGTCAAAACACCCTCAACACCTTAAATTTGACGAACTCTCCTAATGTGACCCCTGAGAGCGGTAAAAACACCATATACACATTTCTTTTAGCTGGACTTTACCCAATGTGACCCACAGAATACAAAAATAAAAATAAAATGCATCTTTTAAAAAAAAACGTGTGCAGCCTTCATCTGTCAATCATCTGTTTTAAGTCCCTTCATAAAAACATACTTGAACTGCTCTTGAAGTTGTGTTTCAAAAACTCCATGATACTCTAAAATCTGAGTGCAGGATTGAACAGTATGCGGAGGGATTTCTGTAGCTGAAGTTGCTCTCAGACGTCGGTGGACTGCTGACTATGTGTGTGTGTGTGTGTGTGTTTGTGTGTGTTGCATAGTCAGATTTGTGATGACTGCGTGGTTCGGAAACCTTCCCGTCTCATCAAAATCAAAAAGTTGTCACATCTGGTTCAGAGAGATCATTACAGTCTCCGGTCCCTCTCTTTCTCTATCTTTGACCGGTGTGAACAGATAAAGAGGATCCTACAGAAGATACACAGCTCAGCGGTGGAAGCTCAAACCTTTTTGGTCCTTTATCAGCTGGAATGTAAAATAAAAGCTTAAAATAAATAGGAGGTTACAGCAAGCGCGGACGATAAGTTCAATGTGGTTTGTTGCCCTTCAGGAGGAATCATTTCTGTTGTCTGTTGTTTGGATGGATGATGACAGACACATTTTTGTCTAGCCTTTGTTTGTATTTGTCTGTATTTTTTTACTCTAAAGTTTTTTTCCCCTTAACAAGTGCATCAATATTAGGTGTCAAATCCTGAGTGGTTACCAGTTTCAGTGTCATTAAAGTGCTTGTTTGTGAGCCAGGAACACAGTTTTGTTTCAATGATTCTCGTCACAGAAAAAGCTTGTTCATAAAAGAGAAAAGAGAAAAGAAAAAGTAACTCTGGGGTTAAAATGGTAAGATATACTGATAAAATATGTCCAAGCCCACTGAGGCAACTTTATCATTAAAATCTGAATCACATTGCAAGTCAATTATCTCAAGTTAGAGCTCAAGCCTTGACTGTGAATAGTGGGTGAAAACCGGCGAGAATAGCAGCGCTTTTTATTAAAAATTGCATTTACTTTACTGCTATTTTCATGCTTTGCAGAGCTATCCAGTGGTGGCACTGTAGGTTTGACACCCCTGATCTAAAGTATATAAGTATATTGTGCCTTGAGAGATCAGATTGGACAGACATCTCTCCAGTCTTTCCAAGAATCACACACATCAGTATGGCAGAGCGATGAAGGCTCGTTGTGTTTGATTCCCGGCGAGAACAACAAGTTTTACCTCTGAATGCTCCTCTGCACGATTCACCTCTTCCTGCAGGAGGTTCTGCGCTGTCTGCAGGCTGCGCCTCAGGCCACGAGACTCTGCAACGACAAAGAAACATCAGTGATGCATGCGGAGGGAAGAAGAGGAGGAGGAGAGGAGAGGAGGTATGACTTCACTGGAGCTGGAAAGGGAACTCCAGTAACCAAGAAACCGCGGTAGAGAAAATTACTTTCCAAATCACAAAGAGCCTTTAGGGTATGTGCTGATGAGGAGATGGTGGTGATGGGGTGGACAGTTTTTGGCTAGAAAAAAGGGAAAACGGGGGCTGTAAATATTAAACTTTGAGCTATTTTAGGACGCTGGTCTTAGTTCGGTTTGACCACGAAACTGAAATCCATCTCAGAGTCTCATTTTTACCATCTGACTGTATTACTTTCTTAAGATTTTTTTTTTTTCATTTCTCCCGTTTGCACTCAATAAAAACCTATGAAAGTTCAACTAAACAATAAATATGGATGAATGTTTTTATTACATCTTCCCAGCTCTTTTTTTTTTTTTGACATCATTCCTCACCACGAATCCCTGAGAGGTTAGTGTTCATGAGCAGACACACACACACACACACTCTCAGGTCATATTTGAATTATTTATGACTGTGTCAATACAATAAAACAATGTAGGGAGCCTGATCAAAAACATGTGAGCAGCAGCTCAGTAAGACCCAGCATCAGATTTAATCTGCCACACAACATTCAAACCTGCTCATATCAAACATTAGATCAGGAACAAGCGAGCGGTGACATGATGAGTGGGGAGATATTTTTCTGACACCGCGATACAAAATGTCAAATTGAAGAAGACACAAACTGAAAGCCTCTCATTTTTCCTTTAAAAAAGGGTAATTCCACTCTTTTTAAAAATAGCTTTTTCACATCATTTCTAATAATCTTACATCGACTTGTAAGTGCATTTCAAGTACATTTCAAGGCTCTGAGGATAATTCTGCATTTTTTTTATTGTCTTACTAGTTTTGGTGATCATTTTTAATACTGTGAAACAAACAAAGAACATAATATGTGTTGAGATCTGGAAAAATTCAGGCGAGAAACATCTGCAGTCAGATAAGGCTGTAAACAAACCTGAAAAAACATTTTTTATTTGAAACTGAAAGCTGTGAAATGTGAGATATTGTTAATAATCTCTCATCGCACAGGAAGCTGCTGCTGCGTTTATGCTTGTTGTTTGTTTAGATGCTTTCCTGTTATTAGATGTAAAGTCAGATATATCAGAGTGTTAAAAAAAAAAGACCCCAGTCACAGATATGACTTCAAAAAAAAAAGAGAAGAAAAAAGTTGGAAACTGGTATTTGCAGCACCTAACATGTACAGAAGGTTTGAAGTCGAACCAGGAATTCAAGGGTGAAGTTGTTATAAGCCACAGAAATTAAACAAAAGTTACAAAAATGTGACTGAAAAAAAAGTCCTTAAATCCTTAAAGCCCTGAATTGTTCTAACAAATTATATTTATTTAAGAGTGCTTCCTGAGGAGGTGATGTCAGTTAACTTTAAAATATCTTTCTTTATGATGGAAATTATATACATATTAAAATAAGCCCACATGAACCACAACGTCCCCGATTCACATCTGGACGGGGATCTTTGTTGCATGTCATTTCACATCTCTCTTTATCCTCTCATTTCCTGCCATCTCTCTCTACTGTTGGCTGTCTAACAAAAGACATAAAATGTAAACCTAACCCCCCACCCTAACCCCCCCAAAAAAGATCTGAAAATATTAAACATGGCAAGTATGTCATTATCAACTAAGCGAAACGATGGCCAAAACTACAAAAATAGAACCTAAGTTATAATAAGAGGGACTTTATCCCTTTAAGATCTGGCTCTTTTGTGGATTTCTGGTGGTTTTAGCTTTGAGATTTGTTCATTTTATAATGACAAAAAGAACAAAACTACTATTTGACTATAA